>NW_019154093.1:46401855-46525014 GCF_002288905.1 Enhydra lutris kenyoni
TTTCTTTCTTTCTTTCTTTCTTTCTTTCTTTCTTTCTTTCTTTTCAGATAGAGATCACACTCAAACAGGATCAGGGGTAGTGAGGGACAGAGGGGAGGGAGAGGCAGAATCTTAAGCAGCCTCCACACCCAGTGCAGAGCCCTAAGTGGGGCTCTATCTCATGACTCTGAGATCATGACACTGAGCTGATCACATCCTGATCTGAAATCAAGAGTCCAATGTTTAACCTACTGAGCCACCCAGGCACCCCCTCCCTATTTATTCAAACAGAAGCTATGAAATGTTTGGAATGTTATTTGGGGAATTGCTCAAGATATTTTTGCCTGAATTAAGGATATCAATCTCTAGAGATAGAAATTAGGTTTTTACATACAGGAACCTTTATTTGATGGTCATAGATGGGATTCTTAGGAGCAGTGATCTCCCATTCTCACACCACCCTTCTGATTCTTCTCACTGTTTTACAGCATTCCCAGGATTATTCCTCACAGTGTGGTGAGAGAGCTGTTAGACACTAAAGCAGTGACCTAATTCCTTTTGTGAACCAGTCTGAAGTAGGTGGGCTTCGTGTGGGGAAACTACAAGCCTATGGAGTGGACAGTGTAAGGGTTGATTTGTAAGGATGTGGATGAAGTGGTGAGCCAAATGTGTCAGGAAATCTAAGGACTTAGGAGAGGTCAGTTGTGAAAATCAGGAAGATTGGAGTTGGATCTAGGGACTGGGACTCTCCCTCCTTGCCTGCTGAGATCTCAAATTTAGACCCAACACCAGTGGCCCTGTTTTTGAAGTCTCCCCTGAGAACCTCCCGTAGATTTGGCCGCTCCCTCCTTCCTGTTCCACAGAACCTCCTATGATGGTTCAACACAGCCCCTAGGACATCTCTTTATCCATCTAGAAAGACAGCTGGGATTTACTATAAAGACATGGAGTCCAAATTTTGAGTAGAGCCTCATCTTCTGTCTTCCCAGTTGTAGGCAGCTTATTTATCTGCTTTGAATCATTTTCTTTTGTAAAATCATTAATAGTATTTTATAAGTACAGCTGTTTCAAGAAAGACCAAGCATACCATTTAGCACAGAGGTAAAAGGATTTGCTTTGGCACATGACAGATTTCAAATCTTAGTTCACCACTTAATAGCTATGTTAATTTGGGCAAATTGCTTGATTTTTCTAAACCTGTTCTTAGTTAGTGATCAATTTGCATCGCATTTGGAATGGGAAACATCACTAAGCTTGATGCTTGTGTGTTAACTGTTGTAATGTTTACATGTATATATTGAACATAATTGTAATTATATCTTGTATATGATATGAAAAATGTTCTGCTCTGACAAGCCAACATTTACTCAAGGATGCATTTTTTATAAAAAGACAATGTTATTTTGTAATATCTTATTTCCTTCTGTACACAGATCTTATTTGTGGTTGTTCTTTTCTACAGATGCAATTTTATTCCTTTCATAATACCATACTCTTTTTATTATAGTGAATTTATAGTCAGTTTTACTATTTGGTAAGGCAAGTATATCTATGTAGTTGTTTCCTACTAGTTCTTTCTTATTTTAATATTGTTGTACTTTCCCCATATTTTTTCTTTCAAATCAACTTTAACATTAATTAAAATTAATGTATTAGAGTAAGAATAATTGGAATATATATTAATATGATTGACATTTCCCCCTAAAACCCAGACTCACATATAACTACCCGCATTTCCACTTGGAAATCGAAATAGGCATCTCACACTTACAGGTCGGAGTGTCAAGCCTCTGTGCAGTCTCTCCATTCTCAGTCAATGGTAACATCCTTTGTGAAGTCAAGCCAAAATCTTTGGTGTCATCCTCAACTTCACTCTTTTCCTTATACCGAAGATCCAGTATTAGCACTTCAGCTTTCAAACATGTCGGGGGTATAATCAGATCTAATCACTTCTTACAAGTTCTGTGGCTGCAATTTGGCCTATGCCACTGCTATTTTTGACCAGGACAGCTATGACAGCCTCATGGCCATCCTTTCTTCTTCTGTCCTTGTACCCTTACTATGGTTGATAGAGCAAAGAGAATTATCCTGTGAGAAGTTAGTCAGATCCTGTCACTCCTCTGCTTCCAGCCCTCCAGTGACTTTCCCATTTGATTCTGAATAAAAACCAAAATACAGGAATATGATCCAGTCTTTCCTCTCTGAACTCACCTAGGACTCTACCCTTTGTTCACTCCGCAGCTATAATAGCCTTCTTACAAACTGTCAACTCACAGATATTATACTTTTTCCTCTGCCTGGAATGTTCTTTGCCCGGATGCCACATCGGCTTACTCTCCTACCTCCTTTAGGTCTGCATTCAGATGTCACCTTCTCTCTGAAGCCTCTTTTGATCATTCTGTGAGAAACTGCTATCTCTATAACTATTTCTATTTGCTTTTCCAGCTCACTTTTCCTCATGGCATTTTACCGCTGTTTAACATACAGTATGTTTTGTTTGTTTATTTTATTTTTTTGTCTATATCTCGTTGCTGTCAGCAGTGCATTCTCAATACACAGAATAGGGAAAACTAATATTTCTTGAAAAACACGAATGATAAAAATATACAAAGAATTGACATTTTTGTGAGATTATGTCTTACTATGCAGGATGATATGGGTTTTCATTTATTCAGGGTCTATGTCATGTTCTTCAATGCATTTTATAGATCTTTTTAAATGAACTCTACCTCTCAAATAGTTTGCTCTAATATTATTTTATAGTTTCATCATGGTGGTAAATGGGTTATTTTCCATTTTAACTATTTATAGTTATTCTTTAAGAACTATTAATATGTTATATTGATCTTGTATCCAGCCATTATACCAAATTATTTTATTAATTCTATTAGTTTGTGACCTGACTATATACAAGATTATGGAATTATAGTGTTTTACTCAGTAGTCTTCAGCCATCATTTTATGGCCTCCCAATGTTTCAGATGAGAAGTCTAGTGTTAATCAGATTCTCATAATGAATAAAGCCTCCTTCCCCCTTGCCTTCAACCTGCTTGGATTTTCTCTTTTTAATGTGGGTTTTATAAATTTTTATTATTTCTGCCTATAAATTTCTGAATCTCTTCCATATGCAGACTCAAACCATTCAGTTCAGAATTTGTTTCTATTAATTGTCTAATTATTAATTTTTATTATATTCCTTTTTTTATTTTCTGGCATTTTTATTTTCTATAGTTTTAGATCTCCAGATAGCTATCTGTCTTATCTTTTAACTTTCCCATGAAGATTCCATCCTTTTTATTCTTGCTCTGTGTTGTGAAATTTCGTTTTCTATTTGATCTTCAGGATCAATAGATCTGTCCTTGGCAGTGATCCTTCTCATTTCCAGTTTCTCTATTGACATTTTACACTTAAAAATTATATAATATTTGTCCTAGAATACATTCTATGCTCTAATTGCTTTTCCATGTTTATTAGCGATTTTTTCAAGTTTTTTTTTTCCTGACTTTCCATCAATTCCATTTCAGCTGCTGCCAACTATTCCAAATTAACACTTGAACTTCTGTCAGTCTTCTAAAGTGATACATTACTTTGTTTTCTTCTTCATGTATTCCATCAGCATTCATAAGAGTCTACAGAGTAGCAGCTGAATTTTGGAAAGAAGGCATCAAAATTTCTGTCCTTGTGGCTCTGTTGACAACAAAATGGAGAGCGTTACTTTCTGCTGAAGAATGGGGCAGAATTGGGTAGTGCCTGATTTCCTTCTTGAAAATCACAGCTCTTTCTTAACCAGTGGCACTGAGACTGATTTTATTGTAGCCTACCCTGAAATTGTTATGAAAGTCAGGGTTGGTCTTTCCAGAAGCACAAGTAATCCTTTCTGTGGAGATTTCATTGCTCTGTGTTATTTGGATTTTCCCAGAGATCTGTGAACCCATCTTGTTCTTGGCCTAGAGAAGGCCAAGTTCTTTCCCCGGCTCTTCCTTGCTGACTCTCACTGCTCAAGAAGAATGTGGTCCCTTCCTTGATCCTAGTTGCATAGCTGCTACCATTGTCTCAAAGCATCCCTGTGGTGATATGACTCTAGAAAAGGAGATGGGAAGGAGAAGTTTAGAGACCAGCATCCTAACTTGTTACATGCACAGGTGTTCAAACTCTGAGACTATCAGGCTTGAATGAAATGTTAACAATTCACAGATATTTTCATGTAAACAACCGGTAGTGACCACTGTACCATTCAGGTCATCATCAACACCTTTATTGTGGTAATCTCATACCTTTAATGTGAAAGGATAAGTCTCATTTCCCAAGACTCTTGGACAAAAATGCCATTTAACACACTTCTTTCCATCAGCTGTAAAAACTTTGTGGGAAGGCAGTACCTACTTTTTGTTCTTTTCTTGTTTCCTTGAGTCTTTGGCTTTGATGAGTATGGAGTGAAAATTATACAAGGTGAGTAGCTGAACATAGAGCTTCCAGTAAGAAATAGTGGAGAGGCAAAGGGAATAAAAATGCAATAATTTCTTGAAAAAGGACTTAAAAAGGGGAGGATATTTTATCTCTGTGTCATATAATATCTCACACGGCTCTTGACTGTTGCTAACCACGGCTAGCCAAACAATTTCCAACAGGTAAACTGTAATTTAGCCAATGTTGTGGAGTTGTCCATGTCAACTGAGGGTCATATATGGCTTCATCTGTCAACAGCTGCAAAGTAAATGCACAATTGTTACCTTACTGAAGTGCATATAATTTCAGTTTCTTGTTCTGTTCTTTACTGTGGCGTGATCAAAACTTAAGCTCACACCATTTCCCTACTGAGTCATCTTCAATGCGTGAGAATATGCTTTCAAGCTATAACTGCATCAATACCCGTGGTTGTCCATTCTATCAAGAATAAAAATGCTTTTTTCTTCCCCTCCAGAGCTGTCAAAACTCCTGGTGCTGAAGAGTTTATCTTGGAAAATGCAGGTTCCATCCTGCTACTCGCGGGGAGTGGAGAGAGTCCTTTATTTCACAATCAGTGTCATCTGAATGATGCCAGCATTTCTTATAATTGTGCAAATATGTACTTCACTAACTTTTGTCTTTGTGTATTTTGGAAGGTAAAATGAAGCACTCATCTGATATGTGATATGAAAATTAGATACCATATTCTGTTTTAAAAAAGTTATATTTGTTCAACAAAGCCTCACACATCAGTGGCGCTCTGTTTTAGGTTAAATAGTACTAATTTCTCCAAGTTTCTCCAGTAATTTGACATTTTATATGAAGCCTTACACAGGTTGGAAGCACAGTTTTACTATCCATTTTTACGTGTTTATAACTGACAACTAAGTAAGTAAACACCCATTTGGTTTTTAGCTACTCTACTTAATTCCACTCTAGTCCTGTACATTTGCTTTAATTTTATATCTTCTGCCTTTTGGACCAGAACGACTATTCCTCAATCTTACTTCGTAAGCACTATTTAAGAACAAACTTCTTTGGTAAACCTTCTGCATTTCTCAGTCGTCAGATGTTGGGATCAGATGGCTAGCCACACATTCAGTTTCTCACGCTATACATGTAATGTGTATATTACAGTAACTTACTTTATATATACTCTGTTTTGTCAAATGTCAGTGCATATATGTTAGGAGATTGGATGCTTTTTCTTCATTTAGTGAATTGCAACAATGATTCTGCTAGGAAGGTACACAATAGTCACCGCATTCATTTTATTAAACAACAAAAATATGTCATTATTTTAAATTGGTAACTGATAAACATTAGCTTAATTGAATAAATATGATTTGAGATCGTAATTTTTTCTCTACTAAATGTGAGTTCTAGAATTTGGTGAATAGACCTTTATTAGGCCTTGCGTCTATTTTCTACAGCACTTCGAATGGTATCAGTCTAGTCTGGGCTCAAAAAATGCATGCTATTTTATTTAATACAGAAACAAATACAGTTAATCCCCATTATTCACAGATTCCATATTTGTGAGTACGTCCGCCAATTAAATTTTATTTGTTACCCCCAAATTGATACTTGAAGGCTTTCAGGTCATTTGCACACATATGCAGAGTGGCCAAATTTTGAGTCATTTGACCATACATGCTCCCAGCTGAGGTTGAACAAGTAAAGCTCTGCCTTCTTGTTTCAGATTTTATACTATAAACAAGTTTTATTTTGCGGTGAATTTAGTACCACCTATTATTATTGTTGTTGTTGTTGTTGTTAGTGATTTTCTGTTTAAAATGTCTCCTAAACATAGTGCTGACATGCTGTCTAGTGTTCCTAAATACAAGATAACTATAAGGTGCCTTGTGGGGGAAAACATGTGCAGTGGATAAACTTTATTCAGGCATGACTTAAAGTGAGTTCTTAAAGTGAGTTCAGTGTTCATGAATTAACAGTATGGTACATCCAGGAAAAGGAAGAGAAAATTCACCAATCTGTACCTTTCTGGAGACCAGGCCAGCAAGTGCTAAAGTAATATCTATAGTATGCGATAAAGCTATGGAAAAGATGAAAAAATGGCTAAATTTGGGCTTTCAACTGATTGAAAAAGTGCAGGACATGACATTGTCATTAGGCTGAAAGCCAAAGAAATTTATGCTCCTGTTTACCAGGATCAGGAGAGCAGTAAACCCTGTTCTGATTGTGCTGGCTGGCTCAGATGTTTCACAAGGTAATACGGAATGAAAAATGTTAAACTTGCAGGTGAGACGGGCTCTGCAGATCAGGGGGCTGTGGAAGAAGTTAGGATGTTCTTGCTATCTGTGGTATACAGGAAAAGGATTATGTAGAAGAGGTGATTTTCAATGCCGACAAGACCGGCTTGTTCTACAAGGAATTTGGCAAATGACCCATATAACACAAATGGTGTTTGGTGGAGGAAACGTGATCAGAGGCTTGCCATCCTGCTGTTTTTCTGCCTAGGATGCATTTGCTATCATTCCTTCTAGGTCTGGTTTATATTTTCTAACCTTTTAAAACTTCCCTGACTCCTGCCTCTTTCCCAACTTTTTTTTTTTTTTTTTTTGCTTCTGTCCCATTTCAGGTGGAATTATCTGCTCTTCCTCATTCCAATAATAAGCCATCTTTCTCATAGATTGTAGCACATTGTATGAAACATATCACTATAAATATATCCACCAGACTGTGAACTCATTTATGGCACAAAAAGTGAATCTTAATTATAATTGTATGCCAGTGTCTCGTGCAACACTTGGAACATTTCAGTTTACTAATAATTGTTGAAAAAAAAAAAGTAAATGAATCAGTATTGTTGTTAGAGCAGATAACATTATGTGTATAATTTAGACAATGCAAAATTATAGTAAACCCAATAATACTAAATAAATCTGATAATAATCAAGATACCTACATGTTCATCGAATTTATATATCTGGAGAACTTTACAAACCTTATAAATTAATGTTTTCTTTTTCTTTAAGATTTTATTTATTTATTTGACAGACAGAGATCACAAGTAGGCAGAGAGGCAGGCAGACAGAGAGAGAGAGGGAGGAGGAAGCAGGATCCCCACTGAGCAGAGAGCCCAATGTGGGGCTCGATCCCAGGACCCTGAGATCATGACCCGAGCCAAAGGCAGAGGCTTTGGCCCACTGAGCCACCCAGGCGCCCCAAATTAATGTTTTCAACTGAATATTGAATACTTATGGTTCTGTTCCTGAAGAACTGATGGAAGAAACCACAGGAATAACTTCCAAAGCATTCTGTAAAATAAGCAGGGAGATGTCTTCTTGATAAACTTGAAGAATTTTCTAACTTGCTTATGCATAATGCCCAGGAAACACTTACTCAAAGACAACTTTTTTTTTTTTAAGAGAAATAAGGACCTGAAGCAGGTACTGTTAAGAATTACACAACATTCTGTCCTGATTTTCTGATTCAGAAATTAAAAAATTAATTAAAGAATTTAAAAAATAATGCAAACAATGAACTTCTCCTTTGAATGATGAAGCGAGGAGATTCAAACCAGAAGTTATATCAGTCCTTTCTTGTAGCAATGGCACTTTGCAAAGAAGTCCAAACACATCAGCCCTATATCCTGTATTAAGATTAAAGAACTTGAAAATGTAAGATTTATTTAAAATTTCAATATATTGGCAGTTTCATAGCTTATCATTAAATGTTGCAGTTTTCCAAGACTTAGTTGTAGCTTCCTTCTTCTATTATCATGTGTTTTTACCCATGTCCACCTCTTCAATTACCATTTATAAGAAGATTATTCTCTAATTTATGTGTAATCTATATCTCTCGTCTATGATCTAGGTGTCTATATTCAGCCAGCAATGTAGCTTCTGTGGATTTATTGACAGCATCTCAAACTCAATATTTCTATATGTACAATCATACTTTTTCTTTCCAAACTAGTTTTCTGTGTGACACCATTCAATGAACAGCACCACTATGCATTTAGATATGCAAATCTGGTCTGGGAGTCTGTTTTGCCACTTTCCAAGTTTCCAATATCCATATATTTCCATGTCCTCCCTGTTTGGCTGCTTGATCGGATTTGCAATCCACCTCTCTCAACTTCCAGTGTACTACCCCAAGGTAAACTACTATGAGCTCACACTTGGAATGCTATAATAGCCAACATGCCTTTGGCCTCACCAGCAACTGTCTATATTTGCATTAGGCTTCTCCACATGAATAGAACCATTAGGATGGATACATGTATATATGTACATATACGTAAATATAGATACAGGTACAGATATAGGTAGAGGTAGAAGGGAGGGAAGGAAGAAAAGGAGGAAGAAAAGAAGGAAAGAAGGGGGGAGGAAGGGGAGAAGGAAGGAGGAAAGAAGGAGGGAGGGAAGGAAAGTGGAAAGGAAGGGAGGGAGGGAGGAAGGAATGGATTTTTGAAATTGTAGAAGATGGCAAGTCCAAAATCTTTCTGGTTTGCTGCAGACCCAAAGAGGAGCTGAAGCTGCTGTTCAAGTCCAAAGATTACTATCAGATTTTTTCCTGTGTGGAGGAGGCCAGTCTTTTGTTCTTTCCAGCCTTCAACTGATTAAATGAAGCCCTCTCACCTTATGAAGGATAATCTGTTTTACTCAAAGTCCACTGATTTAAATGTTAATCTCATCTAAAAACACCCTCTCAGAAACATCCGGAATAATATTTGACCACATACCTAGGCACTGTGGCCCAGCCAGGTGACACAGAAAATTAACCATCACAATATGACAGCCCAAGTTATAATTTTGTATTAGAAATTCAGTCATGGCAGCCTGAGTGGGGCTTCTAATGGTCTGGCAGCTGCTTTCTTCAGTTTTACCAGACCCTCCTGTCTCTATTGGCATCTCTAGCTGAATCTTCTCTAATCTGCCCAAATAAGTCAAATCTCCCCAGTATAGGTCTGTGTAGCACTATTTACATTTCATTTGGAACTGACCACACTTGAAAATTTATATAATTTTGGTAGTGATTTGATGTTGTATTTTAAGCTCTATGAGAGCAGAACCAATATATATTTTTGTTTCCATCTGTTTTTTGCTCATCACAGTATTTCAAGCATAAAGCACATCAAAAGTAATAATATGGCTGAATAAATGGATGCAAATCAGAAGAATGACCAAATGCCCAAGTGCATGGCTTTAGTAAACGTCAAGGTGCTAGCCACAAGAAAGGACACACAACACGAAAAGTACATGAAAACTAAAGAATAATTTCAATAACACTGAGCATGTTGTACTCCCATTCATTACATAATTTTCGTAAATTCTCTTTGGTATCAATCCTCAAGATATTGAATATCCTGATTTTTTTTCTCTGAATATTTATCACACTCACTTTATTTTATTTATTTATTTATTTATTTTGGTGTATCCCTATGCAGGATCTTTGTAAATGTGTTATTATCAACCATTTTCTAGATAAGGAAAATCAGTTTAGTCCAGCATATATAACTTGATCAGGAACCTATCCCTATTCAAACCTGGGAAATTACCATCACCCAGTTTTTTTCCAACAACCCAGCTCTCCCTTATCTGGAGATTGCCAATAAATGGGGTTTTTAATTCTTGCAGCATACTGTGTACTCAGAACACACAGAGCCACAGGCTAGAGAACTCTAGTAAGAAACTTTCTTAGTAAATGCAAGAAAGAAAACTCTTCTGCAGACATTAAGACTAAAGGGATATGAGCAGTAGGAAGTTTTAGCACTGGATTTTAGAATTTGAGCCAAGGAAACAACATGAAGAGGAGGTTAAACAGTGTGAGTCTTTAAAGAGAAAGGGTAAATACTGTGGTCTAGAAATCAAAATAATATAAAGAAACAAAAGCCATAGTAAAGAGGGGAGTCCAGATACTAAAGTTAATAAAAAGCAAAGACTATTAAAGGAGACTAGCAAGGAAAAGCTAAATACCTGTTGCCTTGTAATAGAAAACCCCAGAAGTCATGAGAGAAAATGAAGCAATCATGAAGTGAAGACTAAAGAAAGAGGAACTAGGGAATAAGTATTGATACTTTTCATAAAGGAAAGGAATATCACCATCCTGGATTAGAAGGAAGATAGAGAGTAAGCTTTTTAAAATAAATAAAAAATATTTTATTTTAAAATAATTAAAAAAAATCACCAATGAGAAGCTGTTGGTAATGATATCATTATTAGAAGATTCTCTCTCTCTTTTTAGACTTATTTATTTACTTTCATAAATAGAGTGTGTGGTTGGGGAGAAGAGGATAAAGGAGAGAGAAAATCTTGAGCAGACTCCCCACTGAGCAGGCAGCCAGAGCCCAAGGAGGAGCTCAATCTCACGACCCTGAGATCATGAAACTTGAAACCTGAACTGAAACCAAGAGCAGAATGTTCCACCCACTGAGCCACTCACGCTCCACTAGAAGATTCTCTTTTAATTGTTATAAGATCTGATTAAGATTCTTTCCTTGAGCAACCTCTACTCTGACTATTCTGAACTCTCTTCTCAACTAGGCTTTGATTTTTGGTCTTCCATGTTCATCTCCACATTGTCTAATGTTTGCAAGAATCTTCCTAAGTCAATTTAGCCAGAATATCTTATCCTTGATATCTGATTAACCTGGAGATCTGATGATCAGGTGTCTTACCCCCCAGCATTCCACAGGGATATCTGGTCACCCCAACCTGCCTTTGTCAAGAATCTGTTATGTCAGTTTATCCAGAAGCTCCCTTTATCCCCAATGTTTACTTTCATAATATTTCTAATGATCCTTATCCTGCTATTGAGTCATGAATTCCTACTTTTCCATGTTGTATTCAGAGTTGAACCCAATCTCTGTTCCCTACTATAAAACCCCTTGCACTCTACCAGCCCTGCTGTACACCCATCACAATAGTTCCCTTGAGTAAAAGCTGCCTTACTTCTCACATTACATTATTGCATAGAGAGAGTAAGAGATAAGGATATCCAACATGCAAACATGGTCCTGGGACCAAAACTAAAAGAGAACAACAGCCTGTTCTGTTATGTTCCAAGAATTACTTTGTGATACATTTCTTGGAACAAAGAATATATTTTAATGCAAAAAATACCTGTTAAATAGTGGTTAAGTTCCTAGATGAAACTCCCCAAATATATTTGTCCTAAAATGCAAATGAAATAGTAATTCTTGATATTAGACTCTGTTATTATTATCATTATTTTTATTTTCTCATGTGAATACTGGTGTTTGAGGACACAAGATTAAATATGAAGAGAGTAAGGAAGTAGACGAAAATGTCTTGATAAATCTAAGGGGAATTTGAGTTTGAAGAATTTTCAAATACTTTAGATGTTGGGAGCACCAAAGTTTAATTTATCTAACATTAGAAGTTACTAATAAAAGTATTTATTAGACAACAACCATGTGCCCACATTTAACCTAGTTGTGAGCAATCCCAAGATGAGAGCATTCAGTCCCTGCCCTTAAGGAACCCAAATTTATTTGTAATTTCTGTTTTCTCTGTAGTGATATATTATGAATTCTACTCCTTGGCTTATGACTTAAGCTGTTATGTTTCCTGGCACATAACTGTCAGAAGAGAAGACAAAGAAGAAAGAGAAGAGACAGAAAAAGGTGTGTGTGTGTCTGTGTGTGTGTGTATGTGCATGTTGTGTGTGTGTGTGTGTGTGTGTGTGTGTGTGTGAGAAAGAGGTGAGTTTTGGGCTAGGTAGGGAAAGAAGAAAAGGGACTGTACTAGTTTCCTATGGCTGCCATAATAAATAACCACAGACTTGGTGGCTTAAAACAATGGAGACTTATTCTGTCATATTTATGGAGACCACAAGTCTAAAAGGAAGGTGTCAATGGGCCACATTCCCTTCGAAAGATCTAAGGGAAATTTCTTTCTTTGGTCTTCCAGCTTCTGCTGTCTCCAGGTGTTCCTTGGGTCCTGGAAACACCATTCCAGTCTCTCTCATTGCTTTTGCATGGCTTTCTCTGTGTCTCTTCTCTGTGTCTCTGTGACACTTGTCACTAGACTTAGGACTGACTCATGTAATCCAGGAGGATCTCATCTCAAGATCCTTAACTTAATCACATCTTTGAAGACACTTTTTCCAACTAAGGTGACATTCACAGGTTCTGGTGTTTAGGATACAGACATATCTTTTAGAGGGCCCACTAGTGAACTAGTCCTTTGTGTATGAGGAGACAATTACAGTAGAGGAATATACTAAGTTTATAAAGAAAAACATGAAGAGAAATAGCAAAACAATGAAAGGGCTTCTGGAAAACAAAGCGACTAGGAGAGAAGGAGGAGGCAGATTCTTATCCGTAGTGTTACAACTGGACAAGCACACTGGTTGAGCTTCGTGGGAAATAAAATAAGGTCTTAAAGGATGTGTAGTGCTTTGGGAGATGGATATAAAATCAGGAACATGTGTCCATATGGCTATATATTTAAAAACCAGTGGTTTGCTCATCATGGAGAATCTTTGAAATAAAACAGAGGTTTTTCAAATTAGCTGATTATCAATAAGAATCATCTAGAATGATTGTAAATCTGGAAAGCTTACAAATAAGAATCCTTAGATTCTCCCCTCAACTCAATTGAATCAGTTGATTTAAAAGTTACTAGCCTACTATATAAGCAGGAGAATAGGAGAATATGATAACAGCATGTTACAAAATGTCATTTTAAAGGGGTTAGTCCTGCTTCTTCCCTAAGAGTAAATACAAATATAGCTTCATTTTCACAGCAGTGTTTGAAACTTCTAAGTCTTGCATTTCATAGCAGGAGGCAAGTGCCAGGTAGTTTTATATATGGAAGCACAAATGAATCAAGTACTTTGAACAAAGAAAGCTAAATGCCATTTCTCAATTGAAAGAATCCAGATATTTTTAGGGAGAGTGACCATTTTCTTTTTCCATGGAGAGACCTTATGTTATAAGGAAACTTGGAATCTGTATCAGGTTTGGAGGCATATTATATTAAAGTTCCCTTAGAAAGAAAAACATAAGCCAAAGAAATGCATATCTTCTCTCTGTGTCCTTTTTTCCCCCTCTTACATTGGCATTAGCAGCCTTATCCATAGCAGAAGCATTTGCAACTACACAGCAGGGACCATCCTCAGTTTACATTACACTCGACTCAGCACTCTACAAAATCCATGTGTTTTCAAATGTTTTTCCATATAATGGCCATCAGCTTTCAAATATATGCAATCTGCAGGCAAATAACACGTGGTTGATTTTAATTGAAACATATTAAATATTAGTTCCATAAAAGTAAACATGTGAACACAATATCATATTCACATTTGCCTCCATTTGTGTGATGTGATGTGAAACACTTTCCTCTTTAGGGCACGGAGGACATGGGGAGATGGAGAGGGAGAGGTGAACCATGAGAGACTATGGACTCTGAAAAGCAATCTGAGGGTTTTGAAGGGACGGGGGGGTGGGAAGTTGGGTGAACCTGGTGGTGGGTATCATGGAGGGCACGTATTGCATGGAGCACTGGGTGTGGTGCAAAAACAATGAATTCTGGTACACTGAAAAGAAATTAAAAAAATAAAAAAAATAAAAAAAAAGAATTTGACAGGACACCCAGGGCTATAGTGTCAAACATCAAGTTAGTGCTAACCCTCTACAGATGCTAGACCTCAGCGGGAGAACTATCCTCAAACGGAAGGTTTTAAAGGACACAGATGAATACGTTGCTGTAAGTAGGCTGGGGTGGAATTGTTCTTCATGGAATACTCCCTAAGGCCTCTTAAAAAAAAAAAAAAAAGGACTGGATTCTGTTTCTCTAATTAATATCTGCTATGTTTAGCTGCATCTGTGATGTATGAATTCCCAAAAGACTTCCACTCTGAATTAAGAATCATATTTCTTCTTCAAATTCTTCATGGTAGATAGAGGTGGATACATCTCTGAAACACCCTTGCCACTTGTCTGTCTCATAGATATTTGCACCAGTACTGGCCTCCCTACAGCTGGGAAAAGAAATTTAAGAAAATAATTGGCAGCTGGCCCAACCACATCTATAATGGGGAGAATCTGAGGATCGGTGACAGGAAAAGGATGGTAGATACACTCTCATGGGCACTGTGGAATGAGATTCCCTCTACCAAAATGCATTTGAACGACACTGAGACTGAACAGCTCTGGACTCTAATTCTCATAGGATTGGCAGCTATAGAGTATCACGTAAAAAGGGAGGTAAGCCAAACTGTTGAGTTACCATTGCTTTAGCAGAATAGTAAGAGACATTGCATTGCATATGTCTGGTTGTGCATGCATACATACATGCACGTGTGGGATTATTTTAAAAGAAGGTAATGAGAATGTAAATGAGAAAATAAATTACATGTAGACAAGTGATATAAAGATATAAAAGAGGGTATAAGCAGAAAGGAGGAAAGAAAAAAGGAAGAAAGAAAGAAAAACCCCTGCTTATTTGCCTATTTCTCTCTTGCCACGAAAAAATTGAACCTAAATTCCAGTGTCTGATGTCTTCTTGATAACTGAATCCTAGAAGATGTACTTTGAAAGACTTGGATGTTAATCTGATACTAATTCAAGCCTTTGAGTTCAAAAATTGTATTGGAAATCTTTTAAGAGCAGCTTTCTCATGAGATTTCCATTACTTCTATTCTTACTGATAAGCCACAGGTATCAGAGAAACATCCATTTGTGTGCTATCTTTGGATCCTTCACTATAAGAGAAGAGGTACAGAAAAAAAAAATGGAGTTTGCTTTGATTCAAGTTTCAGAGCAAACTTTCAATCAATTCGAATTTTGTCTGAAGCCACTCTACTATAATAGATACTCGTATGATGTTACCTTCAGTGTAATATGCCAACTTCAAGTGAGATAGTTGATCTGTTCAAATGGAAAGGGTCTAGTTCTGGCTCTATTCCTGACCTAGGAAATTGACCTTGGATAAGTAATTAATTTACTTTAGTTCTCAGTTTCCTTACCTCTACAGTGCAGCTAGTTACTTTAAAGAAGCATAGTCTGTAACGTGATTTGAGTTACTTGATCAAAGTTGACATTTATACATGTAATTTTATTATTAACATTTAAAAGCATTTAGACATATGTTGGCTGTGATATCACTTTTCACTTTTCAAGTAGAGTAGCTTGTCAGGAGAACTAGCTGTATGTTATATGCATACAGCTAGTTTATGCATATATGTGTGTTATATGCATATATAGGGGATATGCATAAGTGTTTGGTTATAATGTAGATATACACATAATCTTCAGTGAGCGTGTAAGTACTTTTTTTTTTTCAAAAAGTGCTTAAATTAAGAAATGCATATTCTTCTTGTTTTTTTTTTCTCCTCGAAACATGATTCTGCTGGTGACAGTAAGTTTCTACCAGCTGAGGAGTTTTATTTGGCCATTGGTGTGATATCCACACCTTAGCACTGAATTATGGCCATGGCTTATTTATTTTTTTCCTACTCCATGCCCTGATGCCTTACCTGCTCAGTAAAATTACAGTGAAAAGGGAACAGGGAACAATGTTTATCTTTTGCATGCTGGAAAGAAAGGACTCAAAAAAGCTTTTATTTTAACCCCACTGAGTCCTCTTGGAGATCCCAATTAATGGGATTAATAAGATGAAACCTGCTTCCTGAGAATTATTGATATATTTTAAATATGAGTTTACATGGCCAAGTCAATACTGGAGGCAGAAATAGGAAAGGATTGTTGAAGTTTCTAATTCTGTAGTAAAAAGGAACTTTTCCTCAGTCAATTCCTACATCATAGGCTGTAAATAAAAATATCACTAAGGACTTGTCTTCCTCAGAATGACGTACTCCCTGTGGCATGGCATATTGAGCCTGAATATACTACAGATACTGAATAAGTAACAAGCTGATTGATAATTCAGCTCTATTTAGCACCGAAGAAGGGAATTTTTTGGTTAACTCCCTTACACTAAAATAATGCACAGTTGCACAACTTACTTTGTGTTTTCTTGGTGAAAGATAAAACAAAATGCAGTCTGCTTTTATATACAGTGTCTGCTTTCCTTCAAAGACTTTTTTTGCTCCTCTGACCTGGTGCTCTACCAATACAAATAGAAATAGGGAATGTAGTTTTGTGTTTACTTAAGGTCAAAATCTAAGACGTTGGCATTCTACTATGATGCTTAAGAAGTGACGCATTCTTTTGAAAAACTATGGTATATTTGTGGCCTACACAAGGAGGACATACAGTTATGTGTTAAGAGCAGGGAGTATATACAGCAAGTGAAGGGGGCACTGAGATTCCTTCACTACATTGTCCACCATGTTTAAGAAGTAATATGTTGAAGTAAAATGAAAAACAATGCTATTTGTCCTTAGTTCTGTTGTTGTGTATTTTCTATTGTTTTAATTAAACATCACAGCTAATTTTACTCATCATTTCCATGGCAGAAATAAACAGATATGAAATGTAAAATGTTAGGTCTAGTCATGCGGATCCTATTGATTATGCATTAAAAACACCATATGGTCCTGCCCATTAATCATGCTATTATCAGTTGAATATAAATATGCTACTATAGTGTATATACACGTGCACACACACACACACACACACACACATACACATTTACTGTTAGAGTACATTGTGCTAGCGCAGAAGATTCATGCATACAATCATTGAAAGAATAAAAATCACTGATTAAAGTGAAACAAAAAGCCTAAACTCATTCTTACATTTACTATTTTCAGCAAATTCTCATTGAGCCCCTAATGCATGTTTGACACATTCTGGGTATTATAGAAAAGGAAGTCACTAAAGCATAAACCCCAATCTCTGCTTTTTTCGAACTCATAAAACAGAGGAGGAGACTGACAATATACTATATAACTACATAAAATTAACACTGTGCTGTATGGTATGGGGCATATATTATAAGATTAAGAAGAAAAATAAGCCAAACGAGTAGCCATTATAACTTTAGACAAGATGGTCAAGGAAGACTTCAACAAGAAGGTATATTGGTCTCCTATTGTTGCTGTAATTAATGAGCACAAACTAAGTGGCTTAAAACAATACAAATATATTATAGTTCTAGAGGTCAGTTATCTAAAATCAACTTGTTGACAGGACTGTGCTCTCTTTGCCTTCCTGGGAGAATTTGTTTCTTCATCTTTTCAGCTTCTAGAAGATGCCTGCATTCCTTAGTTTGTACCCTCTTCTTCATACCACTCCAACCTCTTGCTTCTATTGTCTCATGTCCCAAAACTTACTCTGATCCTCATGACCCCTTTTTATAAGGACCCTTGTGATTAGATTGGAATTACCTGGATAATCCAGGATATTCTCCCCATCTCAAGATTCTTAATTAAATTTTCAAAGTTGCCATTCCCATTAAAGGAAAAATAGTCAAAGGTTCTAGAGATTAGGGCATTGATATCTCAGTAGCCTGGGGGAAATCATTAGGCAACCTACCAGAGAAGGTAAAATTCGAGTAAACCTCTAAGACAATGAGAGACCTCGCCATGCTATATACTTAGGGGAAGAACTTTCTAGGAAGAGTTGAAAATAAACTCTAATGTACTGAACAGGAGTATTTCTTATATGTTCAAAGAACAGGAAGAAAGCCACGCGAGAGAGTAGTGAATGGAAGTGCAGGGTTGTTGAAGTCAAGAAAATAGAGACGATGAACAAGAGACAAGGAGGTGGCACAGGGTGGGACATTTGAAACTGAAGTTGTGAAGCGTTTACAGCTAATGACAATAGTGACAACAGGTTGGCTGTGAAGTGTGAAGCTGAACACTTGGGTAAAGACCCAGTTCATTGGAGGAGGAGAAGTCAAGGATCCAAGAGGATTAGGACATTAGAAATAATTTGTGTGAATATTGTGATCACCAGCAATGACCACCAATGAGAATAATGTTGGAAAGGCATGCCTTGGGGGCTCACTTGGTGAATTGTCTGCCTTTGACTTAGGTCTTGATCCCACAGTCCTGTGATCAAGTCCTACATCAGGGTCCCTTCTCCTCCGAGGGCCTTCTTCTCCTTCTCCCTCTGCCTGCTGCTCCCCTTGCTTGTGCTTTTTCTCTGTAAATAAAATAAAATAAAAATAAAATCTGGAAAAAAGAAAAAGAATAGTGTTAGAAAGAGTTACCCACAAACCAAGTACTAATGCATTTATGGGATGTCACTATTACATGGAGAATCAGCAGGTAGCTACAACGTGGAGAGCAGTGGATGTCTTGGTCCAGAATGAGATTCAAAGCTGAGAAATTTTTTAAGTGAGGGCAGTGGCAACATGGATCAAAAAAGAAAGATTCCCCACCTCTGGGAATTGTGTTCTGAGGGAGAAAACAGCCACCACTTGAGGAAGCTTCAAAGAGACATGTAGCATTACAGAATAAGATTTCATTAGAGACTCTTTTTTTTTTTAAATTTTATTTATTTATTTGTTAGAGAGAGAGAGAGAGAGAGAGCACAGGCAGACAGAGAGGCAGGCAGAGGGAGAAGCAGGCTCCCTGCTGAGCAAGGAGCCTGATGTGGGACTCGATCCCAGAACACTGGGATCATGACCTGAGCTGAAGACAGCCGCCCAACCAACTGAGCCACCCAGGCATCCCTAAGATTTCATTAGAAAAAGAAGGTGAAAAGAACAGTCACAGAAAAGATTGAGATTAATGATGATTTTGGTGAGGAGGAAGCCCCTTAAAATAACCTTTTGCTGAAGTGCGGTAGGCTTCAATAAATTTAAAAAGATTGAAATCATACAGAATATATTCTCCAACCACAAAAGAATTAAATTTGGAATCAATTACTAAAAGATAAATTTAAAATCTCTAAATAATTAGAAGGAAGCAACACATTTATAAATAATTACAAGGGAAATTAGAAAACCTTTTTTACCCAAATGAAAATAGAAACACGTACTATCAAAATTTGTGTGTGAAGATAGAGGTCGGAAAAAAAATTGTAAATTTAAATGCTCATATTAAAATAAAGGACGACTGTTGTATCAACAATCTAAGCTTCCAATATAGGAAGCTTGGAAAAGAAAAGCAAATTAAATCAAGATAAGTAGAAGGTAGATATTAATTAAAGTCAAGAATCAATGAAAAAATAGATAAAGAGAAAAAAGTAACAAAAAATAAAAAGAAAATATGGATTAAGTGAGCTCCATCAAAGTTAAACATTTTTGTTTCTTCAATAAAAATCATTAAGAAACTGAAAGAAAGTTGTTTTGTTGGATTTTTTCAGCACATATTTTTTATAGTTTTGTATTCAGGTATATAAAAACCTTTGAGAATTCAAAAACAAGAAGACAAAAATATATAATAAACAATGAGTCAAATATTAAGAATATATTTTATAAAATAAGCTATATGGATAATCAGTAAGCACATAAATGATTCTCAGCATATTTAGTAAATTAAAACCGCAATGCAATACCACCAACACACCCACAAAAATGGCTAAAATTAAAAATACAAACAATATCAAGTTTTGGCAAGGATGAGGAAATACTGGAACTCATACATTGCTGGAGAGATCATAAAATTGTACACATTGAAGAGCTGTTTGTAGCTTATAAGGTTAAACTACATTTACCATATGACCAAGAAATTACACTCCTAGTTATTTACCCAAGAGAAATAGAAGCATATATCCACAAAAGACTTGTACAAATGTTCATAAACATGTAACAAAAAAACCCACACATGTCAATCAACAAATCAATGGATAAACAAACTACAGTATACTCGTAGTATGTAATAGTACTTAGCTATGAAAAGATACGATCACTAGTGTATGCAACAAAATGGAAGAATCACAAAACTATTCTGACTGGAAGTAGTCAGATACATAAGAGTATCTACTGTAAATTCTACTGGATGAATTATAAAACAGACAAGACTAATTTGTAACAGCTGAAATCAAATTAGTGATTGTGTGGAGAGGGAAATAGGAGTTATTTAGATCGAAAACAGGTAAGGGAATTTGGGGGCTGGCAGAAATTTCTATATTGATTGAGACTGTGGTTACACAGTAGACATAGCTGTACAACTCATCAATCATTCATATCAACTATACTTCAAAAAAAGTTTAAAAAATGAATTGCTTGATACCTGTTATTTTATTGTATGTCCAGGAAGTCAGCAAAAAATTTATTTTTATTTTAAGAAAACTAAAACATCATTGTTTTGTTTTGTGCCTTTTACAGTTCTTGTGTTGGGGTAATTTGAGACAATGACTAGCTTTGTTTAATATCTCATGACATTTTCACAACCAATACAATGTAATTATTAAGAACAATTCTAATAACTTGATAAAGCAGATTAGCTTTTAATGAAAATATGTCCTTTGGTTCTAAAATATGTCTAAAGGAAATTTTACTTGTCTGGATATTTTTTTTTCTTGTTCTCCTTTGGTGGCTAATGAGCCTTAATTAAATCTAATTACAAAGTTTATCATAATGACAAAAATGTATACTCATCTGTTCTTCATCTTCATGCCCCCCATTTCCACCTTAAGGAAAAAATAAAATTGGTTTCTGTTTTAAGGAGTAGGTAGTTGAGTCATATAGGATGATGGAATAAAGTATTGTGTTCTGTGTATATTCCTTAGGACATAGTATATTGAAATTAAGTTAAAGAGCTTTTATTGTTCTTGGCCCAATGATGATATATAACCCTGAATAATTATTTTTCTGCCCAAATCATCTTTGATTTTTAAGAATTATTGCTACTCCAGTAGCTGGCTTTAATTTCCATTTTTAGACTTTCTGTTTGTTGCACAAGATTGTCTTCCTTTTACAACTCTCTCATCACCAACCAGTCCTACAATGGTGGTGGGGAGTATGCGGTTAGAACAAGCCTGGAGGGTCTTCTGGATCCACTCAGTGGTAAGAAACCATGTTTCTTTTGCTTGTATCTCACAAGCTCTTTTCCTCATCTTACTTCCTAAAGCTAATCTGTCCTTCAATAAATGAGATCATGTTTGTGTTGAGAAAAGCCCTGCCTTCCCTGAGTGTTCTTCTGTTCTCTCCTTTTAAAGCATTTCCTTTAGTCTCTAAATGTAGCTCACCTTGCAATGTTTTTCCTTAGTATCTTGGGGAAAAAAAAAAAAACACCAAATAAGAAGAGATTTATTTTTGTCTTTACTTTTAAGTTGTAAATCTCTTAGGATTAATGAAAATATATTCTGCATATTATATCGTGTCTAATATAGTGTCATTGTGTGCAGTAAATATTAAAGACATTAAGAAAAATTAATGCCATGTATTTATTCAGTTCGAGAACAATTGTTCTATTTGAATGAAATGAATTTCAATTTATGGAGAAGGAGAGGTCTGGCAAAAATGATACTCTCAGTCTGAAGAACTAACAAAATTATCTACTATTTACCACAGAGTTGAAATTGTTTCAGTGGACCCAATTTTGGCATGACTGTAAAATCTGGAAGCATTTTATTAAAAAGGAAAAAAAAAAAAGGAAATGGGAGAACCTAACAACAAAACAGGTTACTTTATTCTTTTACATTTGTTCAACAAAAAAATACATTTGAAGAGTTAGTTTTATTTTCTTCCCCTTCATTTTCATAGTAATATAAAAATCTCCTTTTTGGATAAAAGCCCATTTTGTAGGCTCAGTAGAAAAATCTGGACCAACTGACTTCAATATCTCTGGTCATTGGGGTACTAATTATAACAAGTTAAAAAGAGACATCTCTCTCTTTATCTCTTTTTTTTTCTTCCTGCTGGATGAAAAAGATGGCTTGTGCCTCTGGTAGTTCATAGTTCTCTTTTAAGAAAGCGATGTTCAATTTCATTTAGAGCAATCAGAAGAGATGTTCCCTGGCAGAATGGGTGATCTGAATTTACGTGTGAATCACACAATGGCCACTGCCACTGTGTGCATCCCAGTTACTGTTCTTGGTCCATGTCCTGATAAGGTAACTGAAAGAAGAGCCTATCCACCAGGTAGAAGAGCGGGATGGCATTGGGAACATCTGACTTCTGGCTGACTTTCATAACCTCTCTGTGGAACAGTGACATATTTCCAGGGATATCCACAGGCCCCCCTTGTGTGCAACCAGCCAACCCACAAACTTCCATCTGTAAGAAGCATGTAAGTAAACCATAGAGTATGAAATATGAACAATACTGAATAAAAACAAAGCTAAGATGTTGTAGCCTACAAACCTCCTCGTATCCTGAAGGTGGCACACGCAAGTCATAAAAATTGAAGGCATTGTGAGAAAAGTTTCAACATAAGGTTCTTTCTTATTATACTTTTAATACTAGTAATACTTATTGTTTTCACTACATTAACTAACATTGGGTGCTCACTATGTGCCCAGCACTGTATGAAGCACTTTGTATGACTTATTTTAAGTAATACTGGCAAGAGTCCTGAATCAGCATTTCATGAAGAATGAAGTAATCATTTCTCTCTCCTGGTCTGTACCTGATTTCATCCTCCTTGAGGAAAACTTCCAGTCAAGGGGAGGCACAAGATGAATATTTCTTCACTCTTGGATCACATCCATGGTGATAACTGCCACGGCCGAACTCTCGTGTGGAATGTCAAACAGGGCTCGTGTGTGCCTCTCATTCAGAGAAATGGAAAACTAATTTCTGGAGTCCAGAGAACTGGGTTTACCAGCAAATGACATGGGACTTAGGCCTCTTTCTTAACCTTACCAAGCTTCTGTGTTCTCACCTATAAAAGGAGACACTCTCCAAATCCCATACACCTGAAGTTTAATGTGTTAGAAATTGAGGAATGCAGAATAGGGCCTTCTGTCCAAAACTCTCTCTTCTATTGCCTAAAATGAGAATAAAATGTCTGTTTTTTGTTTATCAATTATATCTCAAAATTGTATATTAAGATGGCTATTCCTATGTTGGTTGGGCCCCGAATAATCTTGAGACGCTGATTAAGAGCTGTCCATGAGCTGTTTCCTGGTGGTGCTTGTAATCATGAAGCATTAGAAGAATCAAGAAAGGGGCAAGTTGTGCTGAAGGTGGGGAAGCCACAGAGACCTTTTATCCAAGCAGATAAAAGCAGATGTGTGCCTTATCTGTAATATACTCTTCTGGGTTACACTGCTCCTAATTACACAGGAGCTGTTTCATAGCTCCGAAAGTTGTAGATAACTGGGCTTACTGCAAAATAATTATTGTCTAGAGATGTGCGAAATAGTCCCACTGGTGACGGAAGAACTCCTTCTGCCCAGGAAATAACAGTTTTGCCCCCATTCCTACACTCACTATGTCTACCTATAAAGGTATCTGTCCTTGGATTACCCCTTTGAATGGGTGGTAACACCTCACCAAGTTCTTCATTAGTGAGTGATGTAAAATCTTTAGTATGTGATCATTTTTGTAACTGTATGAGATTTTTGACTTTACCCTCTTTCAAAAATTATCTTTTAACAGTCGACCCTCAGTGTTGGCTTTCTTCTCTCCTGGGGCATGTTTATTGCACCCGTACAAATAAGCAGAGTTTCTACACGGAGCATCATGGCAAGACAGAGTAAACCCAATGTGTGACCTAAAGAAAAGAGACTGGTGGGTTTGGAAACATAGTTCCCTCTCCCTGCAACCTTCCCATCCCCCTTTTTTCCCCCTCTCTTCTTTGCTTTACTTCTTTCTGCCTTGTGAAGTAAAATAAATGAGATGATTTTTTCATTATGATGAATGGTACAAGCATAGGTAGATTGCCTCTCATTTATAATAACATTGATAAAGTATTTGAATTAAAAAGATTATTTTTCAATGCTACAAAGATGAAATACCTCTCCCTATCAAAAGGGGAGAAATGTGACATGCCACTTTGTTCCGATTGAGATTTTTTACTCTAAAAATCTCAAAAAGAATGCCCAGAAACAGTGGAGTGATTTGGTGACCTGTTCTATGCAGACAGGAAGGAAGGAAGAGTCTGAAAGGAGCTATGGTACCCGACTGCCAGTAATGGGTTCAGTCACCACGGCTGGGCTGACAGGTGAATTAAATTGAAAGATATGCCCGCCAGGTTACTTGGAAGACTTTCTTCTTCTCACCCCATTATATGCTCTGAACTCTATGTTGTGTCATTGTGATGAAATGAGGAATCGCAGAGTAAAAAACTAGCTTTTAGCTCAACAATTGAAACCATTCCCTACCCCATTGTAATACTCCATGTATTTTCTAACTATAGAGAGAGATAAAAACCATCACAGAAGGGACACATTCAATCATTTCTATTAAAGCTGATATGACCCATTACTTTGACCATGGCCTTTATTTTTCTTCATTTTCATCTTCATCACTAATTTTGTGAGAATTGTAAAGTCACTATTCTGTGATTATACTTATAAAGTCAGAAAAGTTAAAGCTGTATCTACATAACCAAAGTGAATAGAGAAGAGTCAGTATGATTATCTGTTTTTTTTTTTACCCTGTTATTCACTCTCCTTACTCTATAATTAATCAAATTCATTAAGTATTTATTAAAGGTTATATATCCCCTGGCACTGAGTACATAGCAATGAATAAAAAAAGATAGCATAGATCTTAAATTCTAATTGAAAATTTAGCTTTACATTTATTTTTTAATTTAATTTAATATTATTTTCAGTGTTCCAAAATTCATTGTTTATGCACCACACCCAGTGCTCCATGCAATACCCGCCCTCCTTAAGGCTCACCACTGGGCTGACCCATCCCTCCACCTCCCTCCCCTTCCCAAACCCTCAATTTGTTTCTCAGAGTCCACAGTCTCTCATGGTTCATCTCCGCCTCCGATTTCCCCCAACTCACTTCTCCTCTCCATCTCCCAATGTCTTCCATGTTATTCCTTATGCTCCACAAGTAAGTGAATTTAAATAGGATTTATGAGTTAAAAGTAAATTTAATATAAATGAACAAAATTCCTACATACACACACATACACTCAGAGAAATAAAATTCTGACAGTGGTCAGTCAGTGCTATCTAGACAATTAAATTAAGTTACTATTATAAAGAACGAATGGGTAACTATCTTCTATTAGACCAAAGGGGAAAAGCCTTTCTCAGGAAAGTTCTTTATTTAAGCTGTTGATGGAAATGGCAAAATACAGTCATGCGAAGATGTTGGCAGTTGAGCTCATATGAAAATAAAGCGGTATCATATTGCCCTATGATCTAGCATTCCATTTCTGAGTATATACCCAAACAAATTAAAATAAGAATCTCAAAGAAATATATGAACACTCATATTTACATAATAACTAAAAGGTAGAATAGATAAAATGTAGAGTAACTCAAGTGTTCATATACAGATGAATGAGTAAATAATATCTGTTTTATCCATATAATGTAATATTATTCTAATGGATACTACAACATGAATGAATCCAAAAGATAGTATGTCAAGTTAAAAAAAAATCAGTCACAGAAAGATACTGAGTCCACTTATATGAGACACCTGGAGTAGTAAAATCTATGAAGACAGGAAGTAGTTGCCAGCGCTGAAAGAAGGGAAAATGGGGAGTTGAAGGACACAGGCCTTCAATTTTGAAAGGCGAAAAGAATTATAGAGATTGGTCACTCAAAAATGTGAATGTACTTAACACTATTGAACTGTATACTTAAAAATGGTTAAAATGATAAGTTTTACATGTATTTTACCTCAAATAGAAATTTTTTAAAAAGGTTATTATAAGAGAAAAGATAATTCCTATTTTCAACAGAGGACCGTATAGTTAATTTTTGTCTGTTTTTAACGCAGAGACAGCAGCTACCTCAAGCATCATGAACAATGGAAAGGTAGGCATTCCTGAGAAACTGCCTCATGGTGAGATGGAGAGAGAGACAGTTTTCAGAGTCCCTGTGTCAGTTCTCTTTCTAAGAATGTCAGCACCTGGAGAGCAGAGCGTTGGTCTCTTTTAGTCAACCCCAACATCTTCCTCAGAGCCTGGCATATCATACTCAATACATATTTGTTACATAATTGATTTGTTAATGAAGAGAAGATATTGGGATAGACTAAATATTAACTCACTCATCATTTTCTTTTCCATTTTGAGCAGTATAGCACAGGGTTATATATAAAATACACATCAGAGGGATAGAGACTTCTTTTTTCTTTGATTTCTTAACCTTATCTTTCTACAAGGAGGGAGGAAAAGTGATTATTTGAGGACTGGATGGAAGATATTACGAGTTAGATAAAAGTGTCAGCGTTTTTCAAAAACATAGCAAAAAGTGCTAGTCACATAAATGAAGATGATATCTAGAGAAAAAAATGAAGGATAATTTTGGTTCTTTTCAGCTGAGTGGATTCAGACTTGAAGAGGAGGAATTCTTACCTAAGACCTCAGAGTTGAACCCATGTATCACTGTCAGAACTACCAGGAAGGGTGTGAGACTTGGAATCCTAGAGTGATAAAACCAATGTGAAGAGGGTGGTGTGTAGAAGAATGGCGGGGCATTAAGTTTGAGAATTTTTTGAAAATCGGAATATTCTGGTAAGAGCAGATATCTAGTTACAGAGATCTGATTCATCGAAATACCAAAAAAAGGGTCCATTTTGCCCACAGATTTTACATATATTTGTCAATATAATAGTGGTTCTCAAAGTTTGGGAAGAAAGGCATCTAGGAAACATGCACAAAAT
Source organism: Enhydra lutris kenyoni (assembly GCF_002288905.1). Lineage (NCBI taxonomy): Eukaryota > Metazoa > Chordata > Mammalia > Carnivora > Mustelidae > Enhydra > Enhydra lutris. The sequence goes on from NW_019154093.1 coordinate 46,428,885, forward strand.
TTCTGTCTCAGGTCCCTTCCTCAAATAGTCTTAGCCTGAATCTTTCTTTTTTCCCCCTCTCCATTTGTAGTCCATTAGGCTTTACTTTTTTATTATTGTTTTTAATTTTGGTTATTTATTTATTTATTTTTGTTTAATGTCGATAGTTAGCACAGAACACCGTGTAAGTTTAAGGTGTACAAGGTAATGGTTTGCATTACATATATTGTGAATTATTACCACAATAGGTTTAGCTAACATCCATCACTTTACATAGATACCAAAAGAAAAGGTTTTTCCTTGTAATGAGAACTCTTGGGATTTACTCTCTTAACAACTTTCCATTATGCCATACAGCAGTGTTAACTGTTGTTGTCATTACATCTTTCATACTTATTTATCTTCTAACTAGAAGTTTGTAACTTTTGACCACCTTCCTCTAATTCCCACTTTCTCCATCCCTCGCTCCTGGTATCCACAAATCTGATCTCTTTTTCTATGAGTTTTTTTCTTAAGTTTTTTTTTTCTAGTATTTAAGATTACATATGGGTATAAGTGAAATTGTGAAGTATTTGTCTTTCTCTGCCTGACTTATTTCCACTTGGTAATATGTGCTCAAGATCCTTCCATGTTGTCACAGATGACAGGATTTCCTTCTTTCTTATGGCTGAATAATACAGATCATACATATATATATCCATTATACATATGTGTCTCCATTACACATATATAACCTATGTGTATATACCACTATTTCTTTATCCATTCATCCGCTGCTGTACACAGGTTGTTTCCATGTCCTGGTTATTGTAAATAATGTTACTATGAACATAGGGGTGCTGATATCTTTTTGACATAGTATTTTCTTTTCCTTCAGATATATTGCTGGTTCATATGGTAGTTCTATTTTTAATTTTTGGAAGAACCTCTATGCTGTTTCCCATAGTGACCACAACAATTTACAGTCCCATCAACAATTTACAGTGCACAAAGATTCCCTCTTCACATTCTTGCCAGCATTTTTTATCTCTTGTTTTTTGAAGATGGCCATTCTGACAGATGTGTGGTGATATCTCATTGTGGGTTTGATTTACATTTTCCTTATGATTAGTGATGTTGCGTACCTTTCATGTATATGTTGTCGATAACTATATCTTTGGAAAAATATTTATTTGGATCATTTGACCATTTTAAAATGTGTTATTTAGCTTTCTTTTGCTATTGAATTGTGCAAGTTCTTTATATATTTTGGGTATTAACCCCTTAGTAGATAATTGTTTTGCAAATTTTCCCCCCATTCTGTAAGTCATTCTTTTCATTTTGTTAAAGGTTTCTTTTGCTGTGCATAAGCTTTTTAGTTTGATGTAGTCCCATTTGCTTATTTTTGATTTTGTTGTGCTTTAAGTGTCATATTCACTCAATTATTAAAAGAAGCCTAAGTGAATTGAAAACAGGTAGTTCCTTGATTTGAAAAGTACTGCAAACAAATAGAGTTTGCTGGGTAAACATTTTGATACATAGAGAATAGACTTATCAATTTATCAATAAATAGACCCATATGCATGTGTAGATATTTTGACAGATGCTAGATTTGCCAATTTATCAATAAATAGGCACATAGACACATAGATACACATATAGATAAATCTGAGATTTTAATGATTTTGTTTTCTCTGACAAGAAACCAAATTACGTGTTGCGTAACTCCTTTTGAAAAGAATAGCCACTAGTTGTTTAGGAAGAAACTTGTTTTTTTTAGCTAAGTAATTAAAGAGCAGTTAACTTGGACTGGAGTTAAAAAAACCAAAATGTTTCCCTGTATATAGGGTAAAATTTCAGAGTTATTAAAATTATTTCTAAAAAACTTTATAAACATTTTTAGAAATAATCTTTTCTCCAGTTATATTCCCTGTATTTTTATTTTCACGTCAAAGAATTCAGAACCATATAGAACATAAGTTCATAAGTTCACATAAATGAGCTCCCCCCACAACATACACACACTTACAGCTTCCCTCCTCTTTTTTACTATCTTCCCCAGAAGTTATTACCTGAGCTTGTTGGTTTGAACCTTTGAAAACTTTTCTTCTACATTTATAATCCTGCAGCTTTTTTTTCTTCTGGAAGAAAAAAATTCAAGTGAGAAACTATCTTGCATAGATATCACCTACTACATTTATGTTTCTCTGTAACTTGTTTTCATTTAATATTTTCTCTGTGTTTTTGCATGTTAGTACATATAGATGCATGGTCTCTGGTAGAGAACCCTGGCCACAGTGCTGGAATTCCTAGCTGCAGGCAAGTAGGTTATTTCTACATTTTACTGTAGCATAACATGCCAGATTAAAAAATATTGATAATATTACTTATGGTATACAAAGTACACTACATATAAATATTATGTTAGACATCATTATATATTTGTTAATATATATATATGACTGCATATAAATAAGTGTACATATATGTACATATACATATATATCTTTATATCTCCAACAGATTTTTATTGAAAGCATATTATGTGTTTTGGAAATAGGACTGAATTGATAAACGGGGACACATGGTGTTGATATTTTAGTGTTCTCAAAAGCAATAAATGCATTTATGTTTAAATCATATGCCCGGTGATGATTAAGTGCTATAAAGAAAAAAAGTGCAGTAAGGGAACAGGAAAATTGAGGGGGTGCTATTTTTAAGGTGATCATATTTAATGCTACATGCAATTTAACTTTTGATAAGTGCTTTCAAATTTTCCTTAGTAAGGCTCTACTTGCATGCCTTCTTATCATCTTTAGTCAATATTACTATGAGGTGTCTCAATGTAAATTAATTCCTTTCCTTCCTTCCTTTCTTCCATCCATTTATCCATTCTTCCTGTCCTGTAATAGTCCCTCTTTTTAATTGTAAGTGTTATTTTCTTCTGGAAAATCAATGATATATACCAGATATGAATTTGGATGGTCAGTCCATGTTCATCAGGCTTTCTCTGTGGACATCCAGTGAGGACTGAAAAGAGGTAGGCTTTGGTCTTCCCAAAATTTCCTGGGAAGGGACTGGCTACCAGAGACTGTTATGTGGTAATTTTTCAGCATGGACTCATGTGTATAATGATGTATGTGTGTTTTTTGGAAAACTCAGATTTCAAACCCATGTGAAGACAGTCTTGATAGCATGGATTTACAGAGGAAACTTTTACTCTACATTCAAAGAAAAGGGTAAAACAGGTAAGTTCCTTTGTCTCCTTTTGCTGGTATGCTTAATTTTTCTGAACACTGATGGTGGAGTTCTTAGAGTATCTGAAATTCATGCTGGAGTCTATTCCAGCTGACCAAATTGAATTTGTCCAAAACTTCTCTCTTTTCCTCATGCCCAATGCCCTAGCTTCTTGATTGCCAAGATTAGTTAGTTCACTTGTAGCATCACTGATATCATCAGTTGGTTTTGAACTCTGTACACTTAAGAGAATATCATATGCACATTTCTAAATATTTTGTATCAGGAGGGTTTTCAAGATATGTAGTCAACAATATTCAGAATTGAAATTTTGGGTACTTTTCTGTATATTATAAATTTTCAAAAATCTACAAAGAGTTTTCAGCTAGTCTATTCCCCTTACTCATAAAACACAGAGCTACAGGTGAAAGGCTAATTTATACCTATGGAGTGTCAATACTGTTTTACTGACAGAAGAGAAGGACAAAACTACTAATACTAGACTGTAAAACCTGACCAGCAGAGGATTAGTTGTCCTATTTATTGTTCTATTTCTTTTATATTTTTGTGGTATGAAAGCTAACCAATTTTTCAGTTTTTTTCCCTACAAATTCAGATACATACAAGTTCTAAATACAGCTTTACTAGTGTTTTATCCAAAAAAGTCAAAGTAAATCTGAACTCTTGATTCTGAATCAAAGATCTATCTCTGTAGGGAATACAGAAGGTTTCTGGAGGATACCAGCTGCTCAGATATTTCACTGGCAACCATTGTGGCAAGAAAGTACAGAGAGAAATGCAGTCTTGTTTTGACTATATCTCTGGGAGATCAGTCATAACCAAATGGTTGTAATTCCAGCCCTGTTAATCACATATTTTAAATTGTTCAATGTCTTTTCATTATAATTAGAATAAATCCCAAATTTTTCAGATGGTCTATCCTCTTCTTTCTACTTCAGGCTCACTTCTTGTCATTCAGTCCCTGGTTTACTAGTTTCCAACCACAAAGGGAACACATCAGGGAATTTGCCCTTGTGGTTTTGTCTTCCTGGGATGTTCTTTCTCTAGACCTTCATGTGGCTATGCCCCTCTTAGCACTAAGTTTCAATTCTTCATCTGATCTTCAAAAACTCCCTCTAAAGTCATGCAATCTAAAGTATTCAGTCCGCCTTCCCAGCTCCATTGGTGGACTTTGGTTGGTTTATCTTGTTTCTATGCTGGTAATCTTTACATGTAATTCCTTTTAAAGGATATAAGTTCAGTCAATAACTTTTTTTTTCTTATTTCTTTTCTTTTTCTTTCTTTCTTTCTTTCTTTCTTTCTTTCTTTTTTTTTTTTTTTTTCAGTTCTGGATTCCCAGTTCCTAGAATGCTATCTATCACACAACGGATGACCAATAAATATTCGTTCCATAATTAAGGTAGTAGATGGCCCAAAGCTACTATCAGGGGTAGTCCTGACAGCTTCTCAATGTGGAGCCTACTGAGGTCAGGAAGGATGACTATGTCATCTAAATGTCCCTATTCACACCCTATAGTTACCAGAAACCTTAACTTTTAATGCATATGTCCTATCACCCAAATCAGAGAATTTCGGGAAATGCTCTACCAAAGAGATTAATCTAAGATCTTTGCAGTCATCCTGACAGAATCAAAGGTGACTAAGATAGTCTGGTTAGCACAATAGATAAATGTCCTTTCACAAAATTATACAGCTATACCTGTCAAAGAGACCTAGAGACTTAAGCAATAGCCTTGGAGAGTTTGGACTTCAGTGTACAGTATTACAACTATTACCCTATGTGTCTGTGGGTTTCTATGGAAGTGATGATTAAATGGAAGTTCTCCCAACCTGCTTATGGACAAAATGGAAAAATTAAAAACAGAGGAGTATATAAAGCTGTGGAAAAAGGTGGGGAATCCATGCCTAAGAAGCTTCAAGGAAGAACCTGGGGACTCATTGTTTTGAAGGGCCTAGAACCTGTCCAGAGAGAGGGCAACCAGCCAACCAGATAGATGCATGGCCTGGGACGGGCAGTATTGGTGACTTCCATGGTTTTGAATGTAAGTAAGGGACTTCAACTTTATGGCATAATTAATTGAAGAAAAAAATGCTAGAGGAGATCCAAATGGAACTTCTGTAGCTACTGTTGGTTGACATTAAGCTTTTACTGTAGGCTAGTGGTTTTCAAAGAGGGACAGTTTTGCCCACCATCTGGGAGTAGGGGCTGCTGATGGTATCTGGAGACTTTTAGTTGTCACAGATCAGGGTACTTCTAGTATCTGGAAGGTAGAGGCTGCTGAACAACCTGAATGCACAGAACAGCTCTTACAACAGTCATACAGGCCCGAGTGTCAATGGTGCTGAGGTCAAGAAACCCTGCTGTCAGCAATGGTCGCTTAGTGGAGGTTTTCAGAATAAGAGGGCATATGGAAAGTATTATTTGAGTCAGGGTTCCTTGCTTGCCCATAACAAAACCACCTTCAGCAAAAAAGTTTTATTATAGAGGAATGTTTCATGGACCTCAAGAGCAGGAATTCAGACAAGGCTTAAGAGGAAATTGAAACCACAAAAAGAGAAAGCTATGGGAGAAGTCTTTTCTAGCTCTCTCTCTGTTAGGCAGTCTTCATTTTTGTCACTCTTTGTAGACTGTCTTTTATGAAAGCTGCTCCATTGCAGATGTCAGACTAGAACTGCCTCACACCTCTCAGGATTACATGTTGCCTTATCATCCACACTGATAATTGTTATTTACTACCACCTGCTGCCGCTGCTTCTGCTACTCTTCTCTGACCTTACTGCTATTAAGAATCAAGATTTTCAAAGCCTTCTCTGAGTCTCGACCACCACAAGTTCAGCTCCAAAGGCCCTTTCTCTTTGTACGCAGATGGGAGTTGAGAGTTCCTATTTTCCCTTTTTGGCAGGGGAAGGAACCCGGAAATGAAGCTTGCAAAAACAATCTTTATATGCAAAGTTCCCAATCTAAAACCTTTTGTGCGCATCTTGTTTGCACTTGTGTGCTGAATTTGTTCAATCCTTTTGGCTCTTAGCTGTCAGATGGCCATGACATAACTGAAGGAGTATCATCTTTTTTTTTACCTAACATGATCAGCTGATCTTGGATAACGAAGTAATCGCAGGGAGAGTTAAAGTAAATTGCTTTATGATTTTTATAGAAGTTTACAAAATCCTTATCTCAATGTCTGAATTGATCTCAATGTGGATGGGTAAAACATTTCAAAAACAGGCACCTGTCTATGGAGTAGACTTTGAGTAATGCTGATCTAGCTAGCCCAGTACTTTTGGAAGGGCGACTAATGGAATATAGGATCCAGTACTGTCTTGGGGGGGGGTTGAAGTACTTTATGTTTTAAAATGTATTATGGGGGGGCACCTGGGTGGCTCAGGGGGTAAAAGCCTCTACCTTTGGCTCAGATCATGATCCCAGGGTCTTGGGATGGAGCCCCGCATTGGGCTCTCTGCTCAGCGGGGAGCCTGCTTCCCCCCTCTCTCTCTGCCTGCCTCGCTGCCTACTTGTGATCTCTGTCTGTCAAATAAATAAATAAAACCTTAAAAAAATGTATTATGGGTTGAATTGTGCCTGCTCCCCACAAATATATATGGAAGTTCCAACCCCCAACACATGTGAATGTGACCTTACTTGAAAATAGAGTGTCTGGAGACATAATTAAGTAAAAGTGAGGTCATTAGAGTGGGCTGTAATCCAATATGCCTGGTGTCCTTATAAGAAGGGACATTTAGGCAAAGAGAGGAGAATGCCAAGACACGGAGGGAAGCAGGTCCTGTAAGCATGGAGGAAGAGATTGGAGTTCTGTAGCTATCAGAAGCTAAAAGAATGGAAGGATCCTCTCCTCGGGGCTTTGGAGGCAGCATGGTCCTACCAACACCTCGATTTTGGACTTGGAATCTCCAGGGCTATGAGAGGATACATTTTTGTTGTTTTAAGCCCCCAATTTGTGGTACCTTGTAACAACAGCCCTATGACAGTAACATGGTGTGTTTGGAAAGTCTCATATGTCATTATACCCTGATCTCAGAAATGCCTCATTCACTTTGAAATGAACAATTTGCGGGTACAGAGATGATATTGGTGAGCCACTCTCATAGTTAGAGTCATACCTTGGATTGGATATGAGGTTTTTTTACTACAGCATAACAATTGCAAGGATTTAGAGAAGAACAGACAGACAACACTACTAACAGAACCTCATTTACTTTGGAATGTATTATTCAAGTTGTACTATATCCTTCATAAAACTATATCTCATCTATGATTGGGATAAGAAAACTTAGATACACACCCATTAATTAAAGTTTTTTAATTCTTGTTATTTTCAAATACCTGTAAAATACTTAAATAATATGATATACTATAAAAAGAACTTATGGAATGAAGATCAGGTATTCTAGTTTATATATTACTATGTGACTAAAATATACAACTATGGAAATAATAAAGTTGTCACTTATTCAATACCATTCTATAGTGTTTCCAACACTTAATGCTTTGAACTGTTTTACATGTTTGAAGAATCTGGATAAATAAATATTAAAAGATTAGGAAAAACCCATAGTGCTATGCATTATTTTAAGAGTTAAAAATAACATCTAGCAGAGAACAAGAGCAATTATTTTATTGCTTCTCTAAATATGGAACAACTTAAGATAATATTAATAATCAGAAAATTAATAGTAATTCAGCATATTAAGCTAGATGATTGTTAAGTACATACACGAAATAAAAATCTGAAAGTACTCTAGCAATATTTTACGAAATGGCATTATTTAAAACAATGTCATTATAGTCAAGGGACAACAATACTGTGAAATGTTATGCTGTATTGATTTTATTTTAAATGACCAGTGTTTCTTATGATTAAAGAATTTATGTTAATACTGAGCCTCACATCCTCTTTTTCACATTTTATTCTTAAACCAAAATGCTTCCAACCTCCCTTTTAAAAAGGGATCCTTGGGGTGCCTGGGTGGCTCAGTGGGTTAAGCCTCTGCCTTCAGATCTCAGGGTCCTGGGATCAAGCTCCGCACTGGGCTCTCTGCTCAGCAGGGAACCTGCTTCCCCCCGCCCCCCGCCTGCCCCTCTGCCTACTTGTCATCTCTCTCTCTCTGTCAAATAAATAAATAAAATCTTAAAAAAACAATAAAAAGGGATCCTCCATGGGGGAAGTGTCTGAAGCTCATGTTGGCAGTCCAACATAGGATAAACTGCAGAGGTGATGACATTTGCACTGAGGACCACAAAACAACATGAATTAAAATAAAAATCAAGTGAAGCTGAGTCTTTTCTCAAAATGAGCCCAACTCAGGTTTGAAGTCAGCCAAGCGGCTTGCAGCTACTCATATACTCACGTAATTGCGAGGAATTGTGCCTTTTTCATAGATGTCTCATGTTCTCCATTATAATAGTCTAAGGGCTTATGATAACTTCTAATACTTTTTTGAAGCTGCCTTAAACTGAGTGTTTTGTTTAATTTCTTACCAATGAAAAAATGATCATTGATCTACAGTTGCACTCTCTCTTCTGCAGTGGGACAGAGATAAAAATGCTTGCAATTTAGAATTATTAGGAAGCAGATAGTATACAATAAGCATTTGATAGATATTCATTGTATGAACAACCTGTGGAATAGGATTTGTTGAATCCCAATTTGTTGAATGGGATATTGATCTCATGTCATAGGTAAGGAATCTGAGACCTAGAAAACTTTATGTAAAATATTCAAAGTCCCTTGGGTCTCCTTACTTCTGCCTCAGCATTCTTCCCATTATGCAATATTTCTTAGGAATAAATTAGACTCAGTGGGCAGTCTTAGGTTAGAGTTTCCAAAGCCCACTGGTTCTGTATTATGGAATGAAAAGCTTGTATCAGTTCCAAAATTAAAAAAAAAAAAAAGCAACTCTTAATATCAATCTCTCTTTATTCCTTAATAATAGAATCCCAATTTTTACTTGGACATATTACTTCCATTAGGAAGCTCATATTTCTTAATCTTCCTTGCAGCTAGATGTGGCCATGTGACTAAATTCTAGCTAATGATGGGGCAGTGAAAATATTATTTGAGATATCCAAGAGACCTCCTTTAAAGAGGAAGGCTGCACTTTTCTCCCAATCTTTCTATGGTGTGAAATACAAATGTGATGTTGGCATTCAAATGCCATTTTAGCAGCTCTGAGATGCTCTAATGGGAGAACAGTACTGTAAGAGAAACCGGGTTAAGTGATGACTATAGGTTCTCCACACCAAACCGGCATTGTCTACCTCCGGATATTTTTTGCCCAACAAAAATGCATTCCTGTCTTATTAAACTACTACTGTGTGCACACATGTGTCAGAGTGAATGGTGTCTTTTACATGTAGCTGATTATAATATTAACTCAACTGGCAATGTGTTTCTTCTAAAAGTTTACGTATTTAGCTCAAAGGCTCAGTCTTTCTTATGGGAGTATATCTTCTTTACACTTTTTACATCTTAGAGGTTAAAATATCTTTTGTATTTTATGACGTAACTTTAAATAGTATATATTAGGTTTTGTGATTATGGTTTTTTAAAAAATAAAAAGTTGTCAAGCCAATGAAATTCTGAAAATTTGAATTTTCACATTTTATTAAAATGAAAAAGTCTGGAGACAACTAATTTAGGTTACTCTGCATTTGTCAACCTCACAAGAGCAAAGAGAAATTTGCAACATACAATTGAATTCATTGAGATTATAAAAAGAAAAAAATTGCTTGAAACAATGGCTTTATGTTTTTGTGTTTTTGCATATCTTTGTTATTAATACGGTGTCTCCAATAATGCAGGAAAATGTATTTTACTTTATGCAAGGCCTAAATACCTGACCTTTTATTATTATTGATTTTGATGATATTGATTATGTTTAAAAGTCATACCATGAATTACAAGTCAATGGCTAATTAGGTAGTGGTCATTTAGATTGTAATAGTAAATAAAACAGAGTGACAATGATCTAAAAAGAAATAAAATTCTTCAAAAGCAAGCAGTTCAGTTTGCTTTTGGAGCCAATTTCTTTGTCTATGTAAAATTACAAGCTCTGGCAAGATTTGAACCAAATATTAGTGAGTTTTATTCCCCATTGATGAACCTAACAAATCTGGAACCTCTTTTCTTTCCACTTTATTGGCCATTAAGTATCTTTTTATGTGTTTATTTTATTTGTAAAAGGAAGAAAGGACATATTATGAAAATACTAGTTAAAAAAATTAATTTCCATGGTCAAATTGCTTTAACCTCATTTATTATACAATTTTGGCTTCCAGAGAAACACTCATTAATTGCAAATTTAAAAGAAATTTAAATTTAAATTTAAATTCTTAAGAAAGATGAGGAAACTGGCTAAAATGAATTCAGAATCTTGAGATCTTGACCTCTTTTATTTTATTTTTTATTTATTTTTTTTAAGATTTTATTTATTTATTTGACAGAGATTACAAGTAGGCAGAGAGGCAGGCAGAGAGAGAGAAGGAAGCAGGCTTCCTGCTGAGCAGAGAGCCCGATGCGGAGCTAGAGCCCAGGATCCTGGGATCATGACCTGAGCCAAAGGCAGAGGCTTAACCCACTGAGCCACCCAGGTGCCCTGATCTTGACCTCTTTTAGACAGGATCTTCTAATAGCAACTTATCTTTCCCTTCATTTTAACATAAAAACCATGAAAGTGTTCCATAAACATGGGCATAGGTTGTATAAATATATGATACAACTTTTTTAATCCTCAGGATTTGTGGGTACTTTAATTGACAATTTTGACAATATTAGACACATACAGGATGATATTTTTTGCTTAAAATAGTTCATTTATCTTCTTATATCCATTCATTCTATGGTTGAAATATTTACCAAACTCAACTTCCTATTGGATTACACTCGTTAAAGGGAAACTGGTTCTGTTACTATGTGTGTTATGTAATTCATGCCAATACAAGAGTCTTGAAATTGAACAATATGCCATGGGGTTCTTATAACTCAAAACTTAAGTAGATCTATAATTATGATATTTTGTGAACTTTCTGCCGTTTCAACACTCCATGATATTTAATTTTATTCTTTTTAACCTGGTACATTTGCTTATTTAGCTACTGACATTTAATATAAAGGATATGTCTTCTCATGTGGCTATAAAGGTCTTTTATATATTTAATGCAAAGCTGGCTAAGCTTTAGCAATATGTATTTTAGTATCTTTATGTTACACCTGGAAAATCTCTTCTTATAGCTGTAATTATGTACCTGTCTCTGGTAACTCTTATTTTAGAAAGAGTACCATGCTATACTTAGTAGATACCATAATGACTTCAATATAATTTTTCTATTATTCTTATGATGAGTTCAACTCACTTTTCAGACACCTGCTTAGTGTTTTTCAATCTGCGAATGACCATTGTACTTTTCCAGGGCCAAGGGTGCAGAGATTTCTAAATGACTACAATTTCCATTATACCAAAAGAATATCCTCTCAGGGGATTATAAAAGCTGTAATTTCATCTCAAGCTTCCTATGACTAAACTGCTTGAGTTTGCTCCTACAATTTATGACATTACATGCACCCTGGAAGGAATTATAGACTTATAATATCCCTTGAGATATATTATTATTCTTTATGTTATCCGTGTTTATGTCTAAAAAAAGGTTCTTCAACTGGCACTTGATGGAAGAGCAGATTTGTAGTTATCTCTTCAATGATTTTTAGCAATTTAAAAGACAACTGTATCTTAACAAAAATGCCTTTCTACAGCAGTGCTCTCAGGCCAAAGTCTACAAAATTTGCAAAGTTCTAACTTCCAATTGATATCTCAGAAGTCTTAACTCTGCCCTTGAGATTAATATGTCTTAATTGAACATAATCACTGGGTGATCATTTTAATAAAAAAGTATACACTTTGCAATGGAATATGTTCCTTTTACAAATTAGGCTGATAAATATGTGTGTGTGTGTGTATGGAGAGATAGATACAATATTTTTAGATGTTTTTCTTTGCTGAATATGCTGCCTTTGTTTCCTCTTTTTCTTTTATTTTAAGTTTTTATTTAAATTCTAGTTAGTTAACAAATTCTAGTTAGTTAAATTCTGCTTAGTTACTTACTTAGTGTAATATTGGTTTCAGGAGTGGAATTTAGTAATTCATCATTTACATATTCATTTTCCTCCTTATAAACTCTAAATTCATGTGAGAGTGACCTTAGTTACTTTTACTATTATTTTCACAGAACAGTCAGGTAGTCATTTCAGACTTTTAAATTAAAGTAACATAATAATCCAGGGCTTTGTAATCTCAACACTATTGCTATTTTGAACGAGATAATCGTTTGGTGTAGGGGCTGTCCTGCCCCTCGTGGGTGTTTGGCAGCATCTGCCTGGCCTCTGCCTATCAGATTACAGTGCTGTGCCTCCATCATGACAACCAAATCTGTCTCCATATATTGCCAAATATCCCCTGGGGAACAAAATTGCCCCTGGTTAAGAACTACCTCAATACGGGGGACCTGGGTGGCTCAATAAGTTAAAAGTCTGCCTTCTGCTCAGGTCATGATCCCAGGTTCCTGGGATCGAACCCTATGTCAGGCTCCCTGTTCAGCGGGGAGCTCTCCCTCTTCCCTCTCCCTCTGCCACTCCCCCGTCAAAACAAAACAAACCAAAACATAACAAAACAACTAGTATAAAACAGTTGGATTCTTGAACAATCCAGGTGTTTGGGGCACTGGCCCTCATGGAACCAAAAATCTGCATGTAATTTTGACTCCTCAAAAATTTAACTGCTAATCACCTACTGTTGTTCAGAAGCCTTACTGATAACATAAATAGTCGATTAACAGATATTTTGTATGTTATATATATTATATGCCACATTCTAATAATAAAGTAAGCTAGAGAAAATAAAGTGTTATTAAGAAAATTATAAGGAGGGGCACCTGGGTGGCTCAGTTGGTTAAGTGGCCGACTCCTGATTTCAGCTCGGGTCACAGTCTCAGGGTCCTGAGATCCAACACATCACTGCACTCGTGCTTACTGTGGAGTCTGCTTTAGAGTCAGTCTCTCCCCTTTCTCTTTCCCCCAGTCTCTCTCTCTCTCTCTAATATAAATATATAATTAAAAAAAAGACAATCATAACCAACAGAAAACATATTTGCAATACAGTACTATAAAAAGTCCCCATGTTAGTGGACCTTCACAGTTTAAATCCATGTTATGCTCAAATTTTCCCTTTACAGATTGTTCTCCTTTCTCTAATATCTGGTTCTTCACTCTGAATTCAGGACTAGCTCTTTGTTTATGCCCTGAGCTGAAAAAAATTAACCTACCTATATTTTAAAATGTTAGCATATGTTGAGATGATGTGGGAAGTCGCATCTTAAAATGCTCAAGTTTTGTGTTGTCTGGGTGCCGTAATTGGTTAAGCATTCGGCTCAGGTTGCGATCTCACGGTTGTGAGATCGAGCCCCATTTTGGGCTCTGCGCTGAGTGGGGATTCTGCTAATGTTTCTCTTTCCCTTTCCTTCAGCCCCTCCCCCATCAAATAAATAAATCTTTTAAAAAACTAAAAACATAAAGTGTTCAATTGTTTATTAACTAAAGTCATTGAATAGCTGCCAACATCTTCTATAAATCTAATCATTTTAAGACAATAATCAATGAGAAAGCTCATGTATTATCCTATTTCACAGGGATAAAGGAGTAGAGGTAAATTGGTGTTTGGTTGAACTGTCCTTGTGTTAAAATTGACATCTGTGGCCCTGCATGGACATCAGCAATGAGGACTGGCAGTTTTTAGACTCAATTCTACTACATATCTAAATGAAAAAAAGCTAGTCTTAATGAAAGAATATGGCCGAAGATATTCCTCATGTGGAACATCAGTAGATCTAGAGTCAATAGATCTAGCTTCAAATTGGAGTTCTCTTTACATTAGTTACATGACTTCTGACAAAAGAACTTCTCTGCACCTCACTTGTCTCCTTGATAAACAAAAATTAAGGCTTTCTTCCAGAGTTAAGCGATATTAAAAAAAATAATATAAACTAGGATCCTATCACAATGATTGTCACATGGTCAAGTCTTGATTTCTACTACATGTAAATTCCATTTCTTACCCATTCTTCCTCTATCTGCAATTAGCATATAAAGTGGTATGTTTTCTTTACCAACATTTTTTGTGTGTGTGCCTTTCGTAGGTATAACTAATTGAATATCTACATAAACAACACCTTGTAACTTCCTATCTAATGTCCACTTTGTGTGTTTAGGTGGATTTAATGATGTTTTTTCCCTCATTCTTCCTTCTGTTCTCTTAGAAGTTTACCACTACATCTGGAGGCCAGATGCTACACCTGGATTCCATGACACTACACTCCTGTGCTGTCCTGATCTATGAAAGTCTGTCTGAGCTAAAATCTGGTAGATTTAACATCATTCCCAGCCTGATATTCCAGCCCCCTAAAATTGAGCTTCTTGAATATCAATGCTGAAATCAATTTCTCTATACCCTATTGAAAATAGAGATTTGAGCTCCTGGCCTAAAATCATACCCCATCTTCCTGCCTCCTTGTTCAGAACACTCAGCATGACTTAAGTGTGATGTTATCCTGACTATGTCTGACAAACACAGTTGAATCTTTCCTTTCTTCTTCATTTTCTCCCAACAGAAAGATTTTTAAAACTCCAAGTGACTACTAAATCACTGTTTACAACATTGCATTCATGTTCAAAATGCTTTCAATTCTGTGGCACTGACTACTGAAAGTCACAGAGAAAAGAAAAACACAGAAGGAGTGAGGCAACAGCCTGCCCTTCTGATCCATGCATTTTTGTCTTAGCGTTCCATAATTAGACGCTTTAGTGGCAAATGCTCCACATGTCCACAGGCTAAATTGTACTCACTTATTTACCTCTCATTAATTTACCTTCCATGAAAGTTTGTACTATGAAGTGCTCATGTATTTTCTTCACCCATTTAACAAAAATGGTATCTATACTTCAGAGAGGAAAGATAATGAAAACTTAAACTTTTCCACAAACATCTCCCAAAATCTTTGACTCTAGTAATAATATCTTGATTGTTTCTGAAACCATTTTCTGGCTCCATAATACATCCCTGCCACTGCTCTGTAGATTTTTGAAAATGGTATACTTGATCTGAACACTTTCGAAACAACTGAACAGTAAGTTTAGATTCAAAGCCGCAGAGCAACTATTTTTGTGTCCATATGCACTTGTCATTTCACATCAAAGTAGAAATCTGCAACTATATTCTATTTTGTTTCCATTATTTCCACATACAATGATTGCCCAAAAGTTTTCTTCAAAGCCATTTTTTTTTTTTTTAATGATCTCCGGTTTTCTTAAAAGGATAACATATTGGAAACCCCGAAATGCTTGTAACATTTTTTTAACTTGATTTACACATGGATACTAAGAGTTTAAAAGTCTGTTTAAAACTTTCCTCTTGAGCCATAATCTCCTCTGCCATTTTCTTCCTCCTGTTGACCCTGCTCAGTATGTCCTCTGTATGTTTCTACTCATTTGGAATGCCGCTTTCTGTCTCGAGTCCCATGCCTCCTTTCAAGCCCAAACTCCATGGCCAGTCTTGACTTCCCAATCATGTTTCCTTAGCAGCAGAGGCCTCCCCATCCTAAACAAGTCTTATTAACTTTAGTAAGATACATATTTGTGAAACCCTACTGACTACTGTTTTTCCTATGGCTGTTCTACTCATGAACATCATGAAACGGCTTGTGAATTTCTAAACATCTGAGCCTGTATTATTTGTCTTTTAATCTTTGGTACCTAAAATAATGTCAGGAGTTACATGCATTCAACAAAGCACTAGTGAATAAAATCAGACCAATATATTCTCCTGCAGAGTTAACAACATCAATCCCAACTTCATTTGCTATTGCTTATCAATTCTTTTACTAGTCACTAGTTGAGTCCTTAGAACAATGGTGGTAAACTGCTTCTATCCACTTCAAACACTCACCTTTACCCTGCCCTTCCATTTTTGACATATAATCACGCTTTGATTTTTTTTTTCTTAGTAAGAATAGTCAATAGTCTGTTCAATTCACATTTGAATTTTTACACATTCACAATTGAATTCATAATTGAATTTTTACTATGGGGAGGTTTGTGTGAGATATTGGAACTACAGAAATGAATGTTACAGTTTTTATCATGAGGTATTCACAAGTAATTTATGGATAAACTATAATACAATGCAGTAAGTTCATCAACACGTTTTTTAAAAACTATATAAAGATATAGGGGTACGGTGCTTACTTATATCTGGGTATGGATGAGGAGTAAGGGGTTGTGAAAAGCCTCTCAAGGAGTTGCCTATATGGTTGGATTGGGGGAGAATTACCCTCCAGCTAAAAGAACTGTATTTCTGTGTTCTGAAACTTATATTTACTCATTTTTGCCCACTTTATTCCCTTGTGATTGGGATCTTACATCATCCCAACTCTGCCTGGACTTTATATCCCTCTTTTTTACATCATAAACCCATCATTGTACATACATGGGCTTTAGTCATTCATTCATTCAACAAATATTTATTAGGTAGCTGGGTACCTGGTTCTGTGTGAACTACCTGTGTAAGACAGACATGGTCCTTCCCTGATAGAAATTACTACCTGTTAGTGAGAATGGGAAATTCAGAGAAAAGAAAACACAGTGATCACTATAAGAGAAATACACAGCATTCTGAGACACATAAAGGTGAAAATCATGACTTAGTTCATGAGTCAGAAAGATTACTACTATCAAGGAGAAGAAGGAGATACTAAGATCTAAAGAATATGAAAGATTAGCAAGCTTCCATAAGTCATGTTAATGTCTTTGGACTTAATTGTTATGTAAAATTGATAAGATGAATGGCCTTATCAAATTTGAACACTTTGAAGATAATTATGGCTATACCTTAGACAATTGATTGGAGTAGCAAGAATGGAAGCAGGGAGACCAGTCAAGAAGGTTTTTATAGTGGATCAGGCAAGAAATGATGATGTCTGACAATGGGACAATCAGAATTTCTGTAACCTTACATACCAGCATGCTGAATTTTTTGTAAACTTTTTAGCACTTTTCCTTTATTCTGCTAATCTCTCAAATTAGAATACCTATTACTCCTTTTCTCATCAAATTTCTTTTAAAAACTTTCTGTTCATTTACTCCCTCCTGTTCCTCATTATCCACTTTTTAGTAACCTTCTATAGCCTTGTTTGTGTGTGTGTGTGTGTGTGTGTGCTCGTATGTTTGTTTTGTTTGTTTGTGTTTTACCAAAAATAACTTCATTATAACATAGTCAAGTGCCACAAGGAAGAGTATGTATGGATTGCTCAAGGAGGACATCACAATATGTAATTGTTTTTGCTCCTTTATCATACTTTCTCTCATCTTAAACTCAAATATTCAACTCATGCTAAATAGTCTTTTTTCACCACAACTCTCCTGAAGCAATTGTTGTCAAGGTCAACAGATAACTTCCATGTTGCAGACTAACTAGGTTTGCTCCCTCATCTCCCACTGACTGTTTTATTCTTCTCCTCTATAGCACCCTTAAATATTTGGTTTTATGTCAGGTTTTGGTCATGGAGCATCTTATCTTCTCTATTTGTAGTATTGAGTTTGTCTATTTTAGCTAGTCCCCAGGCTCTGAATGCATTTGTAAACAGATATCTATCAAACTTACATATCTCAAGTTTCAATTGCTCCCTGGAGCCTCAGCCTTAAAATCCCTAACTACTATCTTGATATCACCTATTAGTTTTCTGAGATAAATCTCAAAATTATGCAAACCCCAGAATAATTCCCAAGTATACCTCAAGTCTGTCCCATCACCAGTATCTCCCTTCTTGGTGACCATTATCCACCCAGTTTGTTTAAGCAAAATCCTTGATTCTTCCCTCTCCATCTATCCCTCAAATGCAACCTCAGAAATGTTTCTCCAGCTTTCCCACTTCTCTCCATCCCTATCACCTCCACCCAAGTCCAAAGCACATTTCACGTCTCGCTTGGATTCCTGCGATTGCCTCCTAAATAATCTCCAAGTTTTTACTCTTTCTTTCTAAAGTAAGCCCTCCATCCAGCATCCAGAGCAATCCTGTAAGGACATAAGCACATGACTTGGTTACTTACTCATTCCCATGACTTTCATTTGCACTTAGGAAAACAATTCAAACTCTCTACCAAAGTCTGTGAGTTCTTATAAGAGTCAGCCCACTTTTCTGATCTCATTTCAAAACACTCTACACCTTCACTCACTAAAGTAATTAGACCATTTTCCTTCAAGTTTACCAGGCTAGTCCCCCTCCAGGCCTTTGCGTTGGGTATGCTCTTTCCTGTACACCTTTTCCATTGACTCTAGTTATGCTTGTTCCATTTTATTAATGGGGTCTTCCCTTTTTCATCTAAATGCCTAATCCTTTCATAGAAACCAGAACACCTACTCTGTCAATGTGTTCTGAATGTATACTCTTATATGAACATTAATTACTAAATAAAATATTTTTAATTTATTTAACTTAAAAAAAATCTCTATGGCAGTCACTGCCAGCCTGTAACATTAATAAAATGTAACACTTATTGAGTCAAAAATCTTGTCTCTTTCACATATTGCTCTATGTCCAGTATCTAGAAGAATAGTATCTGGGTCACCATAGGATCTCAATATACATTTGCCTTTACAATGAATGAACAAGTTCCTGTAATAGTTTATAGTTATCCATCTTCTTCAGTAGAAAATAACTACTTAGAATGTGGAATGAGTGCTATATTTATAATGGCACCTGGTATATGATAGTTATTGAATATATTTTTTTAAATAAAATTAATTATGCAGAGTCAAGGAAGGCTTCCAAAAGAGAGAAATATGTGAACTGTTTCTAAGAGGATGAGTAGGATTTCACCAGAAGAGGAAGTGGAAAAAAAAATTCTAGGGAGATGAAATAGAACATAAAAAGGCCTAAAGACATGAAAGAACACAGGTTCTGGGGATAATTAAAGCATTTAGAGTGCTTGAGTATTATAACAAATATCCTGATAATTCTTTTAACCACCTCTTTCTTGTTAATTCCACTGCTCAGGTATATGAATTCAATATTGTCTACCCTAACAGTCAAATGCCCCTTTAAAATCTTCCCCAGCCTCTAGTCTCCTCCTGTTCTCATCTATATAACTTAATACTGCCAGGCTAATAACCCCACAATTTCACTGTGGGATTATTAGCCTGGCAGTATTAAGTTATATAGATGAGAACAGGATCTGGAAAACCTTCGATGATCCCCAGATTCCCCAGCATTAACTGAAAACATTTCCAACTCCTTTAATCCACTGAAGGCTCCCCAAAAGCTCTTGCCAAGCTGTTTTCCCAGGCTTACCTCCCACTCTTCCTTTTCTTGTACTGTATGTTAACCACCAAAACAGTATTTGCATATCCCTGTGCATTTCTAGCTACTTTCAAACTCAGGGTCTCTGTTACGCTTTTTCTGTGTACAATGCTCTTTCTACCATCTCTACAATTTACACAACTTCCAAGTTTCACTTGCCAACATCGAGATGTTAGTGCTGAACTATCCAGGCGGAAATAGCTCTCTCTTCACTTAACTCTTCTAAATGGGCAAGTAATTGTTTCTAACTCATACTATAATTTCGGTAAACCATTCTTAAGTTTTCCATTTTACTACATTCATTATTGTATTGAATGTAACTTATAATTTCTCATATTAAACTTCTTACTTTCCTTATAAGTACTCAGTTGATACTTCATAGTAAAGGTTAAGTTGTACAGGGATATAAAAGTGTATGAATGCCTTTATATTATTAAATCTGAACAAAGTAATAATCCTGTATGAGAGTGAAAAATCACAAACTTTGGTTAACGAAGCCGTAGGAGAGAAGGAATAAGAAAGTAGAAAAGAACTGGAACCATTCTTCTCATGCTCTTGCTCTGTGCTACCCACCATGATCAATGCTTTTCCTGCAGTTCTCAGAAAAACTCACTCAAGTAAGTGCTCTTATGATTCCTACTTTTCATAAGAAGAAAATAAGACTCCAAGTGGCTAAGTAACACACAGCAGATAGTTACCATAGCCAAGAATTAAGGTAATTTCTATCTACCTTCAAAACATGTTCACTAGCCCAAAATACTGAAAAACTTATCCATTCTCCCTAGACTATGTGAAAACTGAAAGTCAGATACTTTAATACCATAATGCTATCAGGCAGAATCTGGACTTGACGCTGAGTCTCCAACATTTCAGTATTAAGTGACTTGCACTATAGTATACAGATTGTATTTTATATTTCTCATTGTTTTTTAAACTACAATCAAATGAAAGTATTGTTCTGCATGATTCAATACAACATCTATTTGTAAATAGCTTACAATTTTTTTCCACCAGAGAAATTGTATTAGATTGTATCTAAGAACAATAACAGTGGTCTGAAAAGCTTATTTTTTCCAATACTAGATTTTAATGTTTAGAGTAGATATTAATTGTCCTACACCAATCCATGACATATCTGAGTATTATTGAACAAACATCTGTTATGCTTTGGCTTGAGTAATGACAGGTGATATTGAAAACATGTTAGCTTTCTTAACATCACCATGTGCAGAATTCTTAATTAACCTGCTGATACTGTCAATAACATTGAGTGATTATTCTTTGAGAATGAAATTTGGATGATGAACTCTGGATATTTTGCTGCTAATAAAACTCTGGGGAGTTGATAAGTCACTGAAGAGAGGGCAGTTCTCTTAGGAAGGAGGTCACCCAAAATTTACTGATTTCCTTGTTGACAAATACAGTGATGGGACAGATAGCTGAACTTGTAGATCTTCTGGCTTCCCTGTTTTTATTTCAGGCACTGAAGTGTCTGAGAAGGGGCAACCTGTGCTTGCTCCTGAAACTCTTACATGCTATATACTGCCCCGTAAGTCGTTGAAATAAAACCAGTCTCGGTACTGATTATAAGGAAGCCTGGCCTTGAGGTTCAACAGAGACCACTAGATGGTTTCTTGTTCAACATTTTCAGTAAGCAATCCAGGTGCAGAACAAAAGAGAAAAATGAAACAAAAATTATCCTACTGTGTTAGGGTATAAAATGACAGATAAAAGTCTCCCCTTCTCAACTCCCCGTCTTAGGCAGTTTCTGTTTTAAGTGTATCAAGGATTCGATGTTGAGTGTGTATTCTACTGCAATTTTCAACAATGTGTTTATAGCATGTGTTCAATTGTTCTTTATGCTCAAATAGGCTTAATAAAGCAGCCTATGAGTAACACTGGAAGAGGATTCCTACAAATGTGATACCCAATGGTATTTTAAAATTTGTTTTGCATATGTTATTTCATTTAACCCTCATAAGAATACCAAGAGCTTACTACTTCCATTCTTAGGTAGGGACACATTGAAACTCAGAGAGATAAACAACTTGCCCAATGTCACATGAATAAGGTATAAGTTGGAGGAGCCAGGACTCCAGTCCAGGCCTGTTGGACTCCAAGGCCCAAAGATGTTCAGAAACACTGCACTCTATTGTGCTGCCTTTCTACAGCCTTGCAAATTCAACTCATAGTGATTCTTGGATTTCCACCAGAAATCCAGATTCAGATCCATCAGCCAAACTGTATACCTACACATTTTCATACAAATATGCTTTGGGCCTATTATCCACTTCAGGCTTAACAAATAAAAGTCAAGATGCACAGTTAAACTTTAATTGCAAATAAACAATGAATACTCTTAAAATGTAAGCATGGCCCTTACAGAACAGGGACAGTGCACGTTCACAGGGTAGTTAACGTGTAGCATTTGGGACATATCTACACTGAAAAAAGTATTCATTGTTTATCTGATAGTAAACTTTAACCAGATGTCCTGCATTTTATCTGGTAACCTTCCTATTTCAGCTCCTCTTTTGTGTCTCAGGGCTTTGCTGCTTAGCACATGAGCCAAAAATTCCCTTTCCCACAAAAGTTACTTTAACCCTCATGCCTGTATGGTCTCAGCTTCACCCTCTCTTTTCCCAGGCTGCATTATTTCCATTCTGGGAAAACCTGCCAAGGCTCTGGTGCAATTTGAAAAGATGTGTAGGTTCAGGGGGATGTCCAGGCTCCTGTTCATAAAACACTAAAAATTAAGTTATAACAATAAAATACAGATTTATTCATTTTTATTGAGAAGTACCTGGCCCTACAATCCCACTAAGTGGCACTTTTTCTCTAGTAAAATGCATGCAGTTTAAAGGAAGGTGATGAAAAAAGTACCATTTTCTGTGCATCTGTTTGTCATCTGCAAAATGGGCATCTAAGTACCGAACACATGGCATCACTGTGAGGACTTGAGACAGGGCATAAGTAAGTTTATTAGTTCATGTATTAATATAAGCTGAAGAATCAGTGACCATAATTTAGAAGTTTGATTGGTGGACATAGAATCAGATTGCCAAGAATTGGATAATCTCATTTTGCCAAAAGTGGTAATCGTATCTCAAAGAAAGGATCATATGCTTTATAAATAGAACATTCTTGTTTTTGAGTTAGAGTTCCTTCTCACATATTAGATACTTGAAAAAGCCTTGCTAATTTTTTTTTGCTTTCTTGTAACTCCTTCTTTTTTCTGGGCTTCTGCTGCTTGCCAAAATCTCTTTGGGTAAAAAATTAATATTTCTTTAAAAGCATAAATACATTAGATCAGTTCCAGATCTACTGATTATACCAACAAATGGAATAAGACCACAGGCCATTCTTTCTCATGAAGGTGATTTTCTACATATTTTTACTGATAAAGAATATGGATTTTAAACTCATTTCAGTAGAAATTGCCTGAAGTATCAAAGCAGATTTATGTTTTAAAAGGACACATTGCTGCTTTCTGAAGAAAGGATTATAAGGGCAAACAATGGAAGGCTCTTCTTCAGGCCAGGCCGAGAACATGGTGGCTCTGGTTTGGTTGGTAACTGTGAAGATGTTCACAGTGGTCAGATTTGGTATGTATTTTTGGTGGTGGAATCAGGATGACTCTGAATGAATTGGCTGTAGGGTGAGAAGAAATCAGAATCTCTTTTTTTTAAAGATTTTATTTATTTATTTGACAGACAGAGATCACAAGTAGGCAGAGAGGCAGGCAGAGGGAAGGGAAGCAGGCTCCCTGCTGAGCAGAAAGCCCTACGCGAGGCTCAATCCCAGGATCCTGGGATCATGACCTGAGCTGAGGGCAAAGGTTTTAACCCACTGAGCCACCCAGGTGCCCCAGAAATCAGAATCTTATAGGAGGGGTGGATATTGACACCATCTATCCATAGGAAGTGGCAGGTGTGAGGAGAGCATGAGGAGTATGAGGAAAGTGTCGGTGCTAGATACTAAGCCAAGTCTTAGATCTTCAAGAAATGGTCTTGGTCCTTGGTCCTAAAGAATTTGATAATCTAATACCATGGGAAATTCCTAGTTTGTAAAATATTGCCAAAGGTGGGTCCTTAAAAATTACGTGCTCAAAACATTTTTTTTTTTTTTTTTTGGAGAAACGCAGAAAATTGGGACTTGCTCACAATTGCATTTCTTTCTTTTTTTTTTTTTTAACTTATTTGACAGAGAGAAAGAGAGCACACAAGTGGGGAAGTGGCAGAAGAAGAGGGAGAAGCAGGCTCCCCAATGAGCAGGGAGCCGGATGTAGGTCTCAACCCAAGGACCCAGATACCATGACCTGAGCTGAAAGCAGATGCTTAACCAACTGAGCCACCCAGATACCCCCACAATTGCATTTCTAATGAGTGAAGGAGCTGACCGTAAAAATCATGCCACTCTGGACTCTCTTGGTGGCAGTGTCCCTAAGCCTTCCCTCTATAGCAGACAGTAGTAGTATCTTGTCAGTAACCCTTTGATCTTGACTTCTGTCAGTGTATTTTCTTCTAAGACGGTGGGCTTTTTATGAATTAACATAGCCTTCCTCTACCCTGGGCCTTGAACCAATAACTGTAGAGTGTAACTAACACATGGCCATCACCCCTCCCATAGGATAATGCTAAGGCATTATTTTATACCTTGCCCAGAATTTCCGTTCAGTACAAAGATCCAGTAACCATGGAGATAGCTGGTTTAATAACACACCCCTTAGTAGCTGCTTTTTCTTTTTCTTGTAACATTGTTTTTCTCTACTCATGTTCTCATTCCCTCTCAAATAAAATACTTGCTCTAGAACCTTACCTTAGGCTTTGACTCTAGGACAGCTAAACTGAGACACTCCCTTTATATTTGACTGCTTCTACATAGTTTAATACCTCAGCTGGCTGTTTGAAACATGGCACCTGACCCACTGTGGGAACTTGAAAATGAAGAATCAGAATGCACTTTGCTGGTGACCTTTATAAAATACTATAATGCAGCCATTTTTTATTCTGCCTCTACCTTTCTTCTCCTCTGCTTCTCAAAAGACATCAAGAAATGAAAAGGAAACCTCTTTCTACACTGTTAATAAGTATAGCACTTTCACAAGCTAAGGCTATGAATGAGCTAATATAATGCTTTGTAAAGTGCTACTTCCAGAAGGGAGAAACAGTAATTTTTCTCAGCAAATTTAGAAACATCTCAGTTATATAAAGTGCCAGGTCAGCCTATGGACTTTCTTACATCATCTTTATAGTTTATGTTCTATTGAGCATAGATCTGATATTTTCTTAAATTGTACTTGCTAGTTATCCTGTATAAAATATAAACATTTATAGGGATGAACTTGTTCTTAAATGTTTAAAAATATTTCTCCATGTCTCCAATTTAAATGGAATGAAACTATTATCTTTGGGTTGTGGGTGCCAATTCTTTATCTCTCATCACTGACACATGCCATAATTCAATCTTTGTGTCCTATTGCTTTTCATAAACCAACAAGCTCTGCTGGTTTATGTCATCAGCAGAAAACCTGAAAGTGAATTATAGCCTTGCATTCAATCTCTATGTTCTGCGCAGAAATAGCCAGTTTTTCAGAATGTGCAATTTAGAGACTTGGGAGCAAGAGACTTATAAAGTGTATTTCTTGTAGACTGTGCCAAAGTCAAAGCTATGAGCATTCAAAATAAAAGATTGATATAAAATCAGTTGGAAATACACCTCTAGCTTTATGGGCAACAGAATGTTTTCATTAATATTTGGGAAATGAGGAAAGGCTACAATCTACTTGTTTCCAAACTTCTACAGAGTTTCTAAAAAATAACTCAAATTTGGATTTTGTCAGCACTGAATTAAGAGCATAATAACTTGGACATACTGACTCATGGTTAGAGTTCCTTTTAATTTATATGGTAATATTTATCCATGTCGATGGTCAAGTATACATCTATAAAAACGGCTATGCAGGGAGCTAACCAGAATATATGTACACAAAGTTGCTGAAGAGTTAGATATTTTATAAAGAAAATACATTTAGGTGATTATTTTAAATAATTTATTACGATTTGGATTAATCACACCTATAATACCTAATACTTTCAAAGGACGAACAACATTTCCCAACATACTTTAGATTCATCCTTCAAAATAAGTTTAGAAGCCAAGTGCCATTGTGTTGGGGTGTGATCAAGATCCCATTTCCGACAAGCCTCTTAACTTGAAAAAAAAATTTACGGATCTGACTTCGCACTTTTATTTGGAAAGAGTGCTTTATAAGGAGAGGTGTAGCACTTTTAGATAAATGCTCTTATTTAAAGTAAGAACGTGTCAAGGGACACATGCGTGGCTCAGTCAGTTAAGCATCTGCCTTCGGCTCAGGTCATGATCCCACGGTTCTGGGATCAAGTCCACCATTTGGGTTCCTTCCTCAGCGGGGAGCCTGCTTCTCCCTCTGCCTGCTGCTCCCTGTTGCTTGTGCTCTCCCTCTCTCTGACAAATAAATAAATAAAATCTTTTTAAAAAATGTGTGTTAGTACTCCTATTTTGAAACTGTACAGTGCTCTTTTTGCCTTCATTTAGTGCTAAATAGGCCATTAACATATACCATGCCCTGCTCTAGATGCTCTCAATATTAAAAAAAAAAAAAGTAAACAAAATAGATACAACTGTGCTCAGTTATTATTATTATGATATGAGAGAAGATAGGCACTAAACAAAAAAATAATTATTTAATATTGCCGGTGGGGCTGAGCATTAAGAAGTAAAAAGAAGCATCAGGGAATTAACAGGAGGATAAGACATAGCGTTTCATATAGGACAGTCAAGGAGGCCTCTCAGAGAAGGTGACTGATATGTGAACATACGTATAAATAAATTGCTTAATGAACCATCTGAATACTGAATAGCGGAATTCTCCAGTAGAGGGAAGGGCAAGTATAAAGATTTTCAGATGTGAATATGTTACTTGTGTTAGAGAATCAGTAAAGAGGTTACAGCGGCTAGAACAAAATCAGAGAGGAAAAGAGTGATGGAAGATGTGGTCAGAAAAGACAGCAGGATAAAATATCAGAATAATATACGGCTTGTAGGCCATAGGAAAGAGTTTGGATTTGACTTGAGGTGAAGCAAGGAATCAAAGAAAATAAATCAGAAATGGTCTGAGGATTGCTGGCAATCAATTTTGTTGAGAATAGACTGTAAGGAAGACGAAGGAAGTTGATTAGAAAGTTATTGGAAATTTTTCAGGCAAGCTGCCGTGATGACTTCCACCCAGGTGGGTTAGGGAGATCAGTGATTCATTTCTATGTAGATTTCAAAAGTAGAATCACAATAATTTCTGATCATTTGGATGTCAGGAGTGAAGCAGAGGAATCAAAGATGATTCCAAGGTATAAAATTTACTTGTTCAACCCTCATCTGCTGGGAAAAAATGAGTGAAAATGTACACTAATCTGGGGGACAAAAATAATGGTTTTGCAACTATGGCAGACTGTAAGTTGGAAGGGGCAGTCACATCCAACAGTTTATATATTGTGTCAAGAAGAAAGTTTTAGAAGATTGCTGGCAATCCTAATTTATTAATAAAATTATGTGATCTTGTGCCTTGATGGCTTCAGCAAATAGCACTAAAGTTTAACTTTCGCTGAGGAGAATCCTATTTGAACAGCACTTGTTATAGTCATGGATATGTCTGTGGATATTTTCAAGGAAAGCCCCAGAAAAGTAACAGTTTTGTGGACCTGAATTGTACAAGTCAATGAATGGTGCCCGTGACTCTGTTTTTCACCTTCACAAACCTGAGGTGCTATGTCCTTTTTCCTGGGGCTGTGGGTCTTGAGGGAAGCCCTCCCCGGCTTATCTAGCTACACTTTCCATTCAGTGGGTCTTATCTATCACAGTGTTAGAGGCCCATCATAAGGACTTACTAAATTTTGGCTATATTGAAATAACTGTTTCTCTCGTCTAAGAATTTTGACACCAGAAAAATATAATTTGGTGGAAAAAATATCCTTGAATCAGAAATTTTATTGAAATTTTTCTTCATCTAGTCTTTTTTATCTTTCTTTCTTTCTTTTCTTTCTTTTTTTTTTTGTGTGTAACATTCTTCACCATACATTTTCCTCATTTATTTTTAACTATGAATTCATTTTCTAATCCATTATTATAATAGTCCAATTACAAGACCTCCCAGTTGAGAGAGTTGTGATTTCTGGACATAGCACATTCTGTGGGAATCCTTGTTCTGCCATAGTAAGAACACAGGCAAGAACCTGGCTTATCATTGGTTCTTCCACAAATAAAAGGGACAGTAAGACTTATTTACAGGGTCCTAGTATTAGAATAAAGCCATAGAACTGTCTAACAAAAAGGAGGGAAACAATAAATGAGAGTTGTCTTCTTAAGATGTAACTTATGTATTAACTTTATAGCTGTATAGTCACATTGAATAGTGTTATTTTAGAAAATCCCGTAGTGGGAAGTAGAAGGTCAAGGACAAGAGAAAAAGTCAGCTTCTTGCTCTTCTCATCATTATCTGAAGTGTCTCGAAGTATAGGGTGTTGCATATTAGGGCATATTCCAAAAGAAGCTGTAATTTTGAATTATAGAACATTCCCTTTTATACAGAATGCCTAAAAATCACTATTTAGGGCATTTGGTCATGGGTATAGGTAAAGGGCTATAAGTTCAACTTTTGTTCAAGTGCTGATTTTGTGAAAAGGATGGGAAACAATCTGCTGCAGGGAAAACTTACTTACGCATTTCTATATAAAAATGGCTTCATCATCAATAGGTCTATTTTTAGTCTTATCCTTTGAAACAGAGCATTAAAAAACAGAGAAGCTGGAAAGAAAAAAAAAATGGTTTGATCAAGAAATAATGACAACGTACAAACAAGCTACCTGTACCTCTAACACAAGTAGATAGGGCACGTGTCCCTGGGACCTTGCACCTTCCTACAGAGTGTGCACAGCTTAGCAGCTGGGTCTCATTGAAATCCAATCCTGGAAGATACTGCCAAGGAGTTGTCACACTGAGCCATGCAAAGACAGAGTCCAAAGATGGAAATTTCCTTGTTATTGGCACAGGCATGGAAGAAATAAGAAACAACCCATGGCCAGTATGCAACTTCATTAAAGTTTTATTTTATTTACTCAAGCAAGATTTCCTGACATTTTTAAAAAACTGGCAGTGAAGCTCAAATTGAAGAGAAGGGTCACTGGGTAAAGAGCTCTGAAGTTCTAGTTCAAGACCGAACAGTGACTAGTAGAGAATCTGTAGCACAGTTTTCTATGTCCAAGGTACACTCTTAATATTTTAATACTTACTAGCTTACCCAAAATTAGGTTTTAGCATATGCAGAAATTCAAAGTTTAAACTTGGAGTCTTAGGCTGCTCAGGCTGTTATAACAAAATGTCATGAACTGGCTGGTATGGATAATAGATATTTACTTCTCACCGTTCTGGAGGCTGGAAAGTCCAAGAAAAAGGTGTCTGCAATTTGGTTCCTGATGAGAACTCTCTTCCTGTATTGAAGAGAGCTGCCTTTTTTGCATCTTCACATGATGGAGAGAAAGAGAGCAAGCTCTTCTGGTCTCCTATAAGGGCACTAATATCAACATGAGGACCCCACCTCCATGACCTCATCTAAATCTAGTTACTTCCCAAGAGCCCCACTTCCTCATATCATCATATCAGGGGTTTAGAGTTTAGTATATGAATTTGGGTGGATGCAAACATCCAGTGTGTATCATCCAGTAATTACTAAACACATTAAATATTAGGAAATAGCAATTCATCATTCAGTTCACTTCACTAAATGGAGTTTTACTTTCCTGCAAACACAAAAAAGAACAATACATACACTGCTTTTTAAAATTCTATGGCACACTCAGATAACAACAACAACAAAAAAGCAGATTGACTGGGAAAGCATATAGGGTGAATCTGTAACAAAACTCTATCGATAGTAAACATATTTCACATTAAAAAAAAATATTAATGATCGGGACGCCTGGGTAGCTCATTTGGTTGGGTGGCTGCCTTCGGTTCAGGTCATGATCCCAGCGTCCTGGGATCGAGTCCCGCATCTGGCTCCTTGTTCAGCGGGGAGCCTGCTTCTCCCTCTGCCTCTGTCTGCCTGTGCTCACTCTCTCTCTCTCTGGCAAATAAATAAATAAAATCTTTAAAAAAATATATTAATGATCATTCTTATTCTCTGAACTTCTCAACTACCTTAAGCAGCTTAAATAGTCATTCAAACTAGCATCTGTGAAGCTGGGGCAGTTTGAATGTACGCCAAGGCTGGATTTTGCCTTGAGCACAAGCTCCTATGAGACACCAGATCTACAAATAGGGTTTGCAATGAGTTACACAAACAGAACAGGGAGGGAAGCTCTAACTCATTTATACTAGAGAAAAGTCAGTAATAGTCAAAGGGCAACAACATATTCCTGCTTGTAATAACCTTTGCACCTATTATTTATTTTCTTATTTACATTTTTAAGTATTTTTCATCTTGGTCTTGTGCAGTCTTCATAATTCAGCTCAAACATCACTCCTATGAAATCTCTTTCTAATCTCTAAGGCAGAGAAGGTCATATACTGGTTACTTCTTACAATGCATTCCTTAAAGCACTAATCTTGCTATATTTACTCACTGGACCATGGGCCCTCTAAAGACAGGATGTATATGTTACTCAGCTTTGTTCTCGGGGGCAGGATACAACTATTTCTAGTGCAGAGTGACCCCAAATTAATCATTGTTGAACAACTAAGGGGATAAATAAATGTATAAACAAAAGGGCATTTTGGCTCAAAGAACCTTTACCATTTTTGCTACTGACAACTTAGGTTTTGAATTATAAAAAATAATGTCACAAGATGATGATGTTTGTTATATAAATGAAGGTGGAGATTATTAATGATAACTTTTTAAAAGTCATCTGGAAAATAACTGCCTACTAAATTCTTTTTTGAGATTAAATTTAACTATAGGCAAATTGTCTCTTAACTGGAGTATGAATTGTGAAGTCCTCCTGTGTGATAAAATTTGTTACTTAGATGTGGATGTTGTTGAGCAGAAAACCACCATTAATACTGAACGCTGATGAAATCCACATGAAATATAAAAATATAAAATAATAGTCCTTCCAAAAGTCAAAACACACTTAAAAATGTGTTTGCCAAGGAAAAAACAACGAAATACAAACTTTACAATGAAGAGTTCAATAGTGAAGTCAGCATGAGCTTAAAGGATAGAATATAATGAACAGTTGATAAAGGTTTGATAAAGATTCAAAGCTCATGTTGATTATGAGAATGAAGGCTTAGTATTTCCATTATTGAACATTTTTCTGCAGCTTTCTTCAGCAGATATTAAGCTTGTAAAGAGCAAATGCTTTCAGGAATCAAGTCTTTAAGAGAAGCAATAATAGCATTTGGAAAATTTATTAAAATACAAAAGGATCAAAAGTCTTTAAAGAACTTATCTTTGTGGTGATCTTGCATTCTCTTTGTACAACTAAATTGAGTCCAA
Source organism: Enhydra lutris kenyoni (assembly GCF_002288905.1). NCBI lineage: Eukaryota > Metazoa > Chordata > Mammalia > Carnivora > Mustelidae > Enhydra > Enhydra lutris. The sequence continues at coordinate 46,460,051 of NW_019154093.1, forward strand.
AGTATTAAACTGAAACTGTGGAACTGTAATTACACAACTAACTAGCCACCTGCAGTTCAGATAGTGTCAAGTGAATTGGGTCAGATTGGAATGAAGTCAAATATTTAAATGAGGAATAAAACTCTTCCTTGGCCCTGTGATTGGGCTGTTAGCGTGCCTATGAACTAGCTGACACTTTGAATAGCAAAATCTTCAGGATTTCACACATTTGCTCTTACGCTATCATTTAAATGTCTTTAAAAACATACATGATGAGAGTGCTTAATTTGACAGGAAAACACTCAAGATATGAAAACCAAATGGATAAATCCTTCTTCTCTATTGATTCAAATAAGAGTTAGAAATCAAGTTTTCTGAGTACTTGTTTGTATGATGTAGTCATAACAGCAGTTACAAACTCTTGTATCATAGTTTCTAAAATACTTTCTCACACAGAGTTTCGTTTGCTCTGTAGGACAGCTAAGGGAACTTAGACTCTGCCAACCTGTTTTTTCCAAGATTCTTTAGCTCATAAATGGTGGGAGCAGGACTTGAATTTTTTAATTTCAAATCAGTGGGCCCCAAAAGGACAATGCTACCGATTGCTTATTATATTATACATACATAGGTTCCAGCAAAATCCAGCAGTATTTTCTGGGAATTAGAATTACAAGACATTGGATATTATATGGGGACTAAGTAAGAGATGACAAGAAATGAACATTTGAGATATTTTCTTCTTAGTATGTATACAAGACACTAAAGGTTGAAAATAAAAAAAAAAAAAGTTTAATACGGGAAATTCTTAAAGCAAGAGACTGGAGAGGCCATTAACAAATCACAGTTTAGCAGTCGATAGTTTCGGAAATTCAGAAATCACCGCCTGCAACTTTCCCTATTTTAACCTAATGTCTCGCAGACACTACTCTCAGTGCTCAGATGTACATTGACAACCATAGTAAAAACGTAGAGTTTGCTAGTTCTAGATATGTAAATTGTACCCTTTCAATAGTTGTGTTTCTGGACAGACAAACTATAGTCCCCAGCTGGAATCTAATAATGTAAATCCAATGCAGTTGTTTTTCTGGTTTGGTTGGTTTGTTTGTATGCTTCTTGTTTTGCTTTGTGCCAACAGTACAGACCCCTAGAGCATAGTAGGTTGTGACAATAGCTGAAGACAGATATTATAAGAGATCTCATCGACTCCACCAGACTTCTGAGCCTGTTATGCAGAAGACCAAGCAGGAATTATTTGCAGTTTAACTCTGATATGAAAGAGAAGTTTTATTTGGTGTCAAACAATGTGTATGATGCCAGAAATGAGTTCATCACAAGCAACTTGGGATATTTTTGTATTCGTGATTAAGGATTATGGCTCACTGCTCCTTGAAAAGCAAAGGATTTTTTTTTAGTCAATGAACAGAGCTCACCCACACTTACAGAAACTTCTTTGTACTTTGTGGGAGTTCATGTTTTTAAAAACATTCATCCAATCTTGCTGCAGCTGAATTAGTCTCTATCCTGGGAAAAACAAAACTTGGTTTTGCTGTACCTCTAGATTTCTTTTTTTAACTTAAAAAATTAATATTTAATATGCTGTAACATATTTAAGGTCAGTACAGTATGTGTTTCAGACATATGAACCAATTATGCACAAAATGAGATTAAATAAGGTTTGAGAGGATCTCTAGGAATATGTGCTTGTAAAGGCTGAGTATTCAGTTCCACTTGTGTAAATGGTTGAACATAAATGAGAGGAAAAGCCCAATAGGAATACTAGAGCCCACCAGAGACCACAGTTATGTTGCTTGGTTATAAATATTTTAAGTTGTTGAAAAATAGCAATTTAACAAACATGAACAGTGAATACTGTCTCAGATTATCTCAGATTGTCAGAAAAGTACTTTGAATAATTAGCTAATGCAAAACACTTTTAAGCAAGACAATGCAAATGAAGTACCTGGAGAAGGACTTGATCTTCTGTAGAAGGTGTCAAATTCATTACAGAGAATACTATGCAATAGAACAACAACAAAAAAGATTAGTGTGAAGTTTTATGGGCTAAAGGCCAGGCAGAGGAACCTGATAAAGCAATCTACATAATAAAGGGAAGAGTGTAGAAAAAAGAAGAAATAGGACCTATGAATGGATGAGATATAAAAGGAAAAAATTGACAATGTGACAAGTTTTAGGATATAAATGTTTTTGAGTTAAGAAAGGGACTTCTGATGTTTTAATAGGCATACAGCAAAAATTATGTGTTTAAAGCTATTGATCTTTTTTACTTAAATAGTGAAACTTTTGGGCCTTTGATATATTAGTATTAAAAAAATCCACAGAAAACTTTCATATTTTGATGTCCAGGAGGTTTGGGACTCAAGGAAGTAACCTAATGTTGACCCTCAGTTTCTCATTTCTAAAGTAATATTATAATATCATTAGTGATGACAGCTAGCTATACTTATCATTCTATCAATCTATGTCTATGTTGATATCTAAACATAAATCTAGACATAGGTAGAGATATACCCTGTGCCAGGACAATAATAGACACTTCACATTTTAATTTTATTGTTATAATAACCCTATGAGGAAGAAACTATTATTATTTTAAACAGATGAGAAAAAAAAGACCCATTACCTAACTTAGCCCCAAGCACAAAGTAGAATCCCAGATCTCAATCAGTCAACTATGTTTTCTGAGAAAATTTCTTTTTTACAAAATTCAGAGAAATATTGTAAAGTTACAAGAAGTGATAAAAATGGGGATTCTGTGGAAGAAGCTCATTAAGTCAAATTTAGAGCCAGGCTGCCTGGATGTTTATTTTACCAACTGTGTGACTTCAGAAACATTGTTTAACCTCCTCATCTGATTCCAGCCCCTTCATCCACAACATGGGACTAATGACAGTACATACCTCATAGGCTTCTTTTGAGAACTAAATAAACTATTAAATGAATTATAAAACACTTAGGACAGTGCCAGGCATAAAGTAAATACTTGACAGATAATTATCCATTGTTTTTCCAAACAACTTTTTGTTTGTTTGTTTCTCTTTTCTAGTATGATCCTGAAAACAAAAAGCACATAAACATTTGCTGTTCCACATTGAGCACAAATAAAACTTGAACATTGTCCAAGTCTCTCAGTTTCTATCTAAATGACCTTTAGTTAAAAGAAACGATATGGGGCGCCTGAGTGGGTCAGTGGTTAAAGCCTCTGCCTTCGGCTCGGGTCATGATCTCAGGGTCCTGGATCAAGCCCTGCATCGGGCTCTCTGCTCGGTGGGGAGCCTGCTTCTCCCTCTCTCTCTGCCTGCCTCTCTGCCTACTTGTGATCTCTCTCTCTCTCTGTCAAATAAATAAAATCTTAAAAAAAAAAAAAAAAGATATCCTCTTGGAGCAAAGTTTATTTAAAGAAAAAAAAAAAAGCTATTTCTTCTACTAGCTAGTCTGATTAGTGTCTTTGTTACTCTCACATGCCCCTTCCCTTGACAAGGACAGAATTGCATGAAGACAAATACCAGAGGTACCTTAAGGCATTTACCTTGCCCCTTCTGCCCCCTACTGACCACCCCATTCACCATCAAACAGGTGTTGAGCATCCTAATCATCACATATTTCAAGGGTGCTTCCTCCATGGTAAACCTGAGCAGTAGGTTTTCCTTCTTCTCCCTACAGAGAAATTTGGGAGCTATATTATTGTCTCCATGTGCTGGTCTAAATCATGGGCATTATTTTTGTTATTTTTCTGTTTTATTAGTCATCCTCAATAGGTTTCCAAGTTTGAATGAAACAAATGCTTGTTTAACCATCTTCAATGCGTTCTCAAATTTGTAATCCAACAAAATGTTTTCTATACGTCTTTTTGGTTATGTACTTCCTCGGAACTTAATGGCTTGCTCTTCAATATTCCGTAATGCTCTTGGTCAGTTGTATTGGGATAACATTCCAATACTCAGAAACACACTAGGGTACTGACTTCATTTCCTTCTTCAGTCCCCGTAATATTACCTTATGCCCTACCTCTCTGTCTCTTTCTCTTTCTTTCTGTTTGATCTTCATTTAGTCACCATGTGCTAGGAATTGGTATAAGGACTCAAGAAAAACTAAAAATTATACTTTGTATCCTCCACCATCAACATATTTAAAAGTTAGGTAGGAGAAGAGATGAACACCATAAAACTAAGAGGAATTAAAAAAATAATATGGTGAAATTTTGTTTAGACAATTTAAATTTTAAATATGTGCACATTTTTATTATAATCTGGCTACAGGGGCAAATGACTTTTAACAAGTCAGTTTAGATTTACTTTTCTTTAGGAAATACTATAGGTATGGTGGGTGGTTGGATAACCATTTCTGTACTATCTGGAAAGGATAAACAAAGAATCTAGTTGAGCAATATTAAACAATGCCTTCGAGACTGGTTAAAGGTAATTAGGTCTCTCCCAAGATTAATAGTCCATTGAGGGAGTGGATAGCTGAATTTTCAGTAGTGGTCTTATTCTCATTAAAATTTATTTGAAAATTAATTAAGCCTTTTATCAGGGATGATATTTTTTCCCCAAAAAGGAATTGTAAGTTACAATGTGAACAAAGTTTCTGTCCTGGTCTGGATTTGGGTCAATTTTTCTCTTTTCACGTGAGTTTGTGACAAGTAGAACTGAAGGTCTGAATAAGATTACTAATTGCCTATTATAGGGGAAGACAGTAGGGTCAATAAATCACAGTCAAAAATTACTGAGATTAAAAAAAAATTATCAGCAGTATAAAAGGAATATCTGCCATAATTGGAATCCTTGATAAACTGAAACAAATGAATGGGGCCAGTAGTTTACTGCTTAAACCCATCTAAAAGGTCTGGCCTGACTGAGCCCTATGGAAAGAGATGTTGAAATCTGAAAGACGGTTGGATAGAAATCCAGGCTTGATGAGGGATACCGTAAGGATTGAGCCCACTTAGACACAGATGCACTATTCTTGTTTTAGCACAGTTGAGGACTTGTAGAGAAAACTAGGATCTCTATGAGTGTATACAAAGAAGGAATGTTAAAATATGCATTATTTTTTAAATTCTAAGTGAGAAGTGTGGACATAAGAAATGTTTTTCCTTCCTTCCTGACTCCCTCCCTCTCTCTCCCTCTTTCTCCTTTCCCTCTTTCTTTCTTCCTTCCTTCCTCCCTCCCTCCCTCCATCCATCCCTCCCTCTCTCTCTTTCTTTCTTTCTCTCTCTCCTTCCTTCCTTCCTTCCTTCCTTCCTCCTTTCCTTCTTCCTTCCTTCTTTTATTTCCAGCTGTGGACCACTGTGATGGAGGTTACTTCTTTAAAAATGAAAATGAGTCAATAATTATATGAATAGAATAGCCCAGGGCTAAGATAGGGGATTTCCTAAAATATGGAGTTAAGTGTCACTTAATGGAAGGAGGAAAATTCGAAATTTAGGGGAGAATTAGGGTGGAGAGCTGTAATGGAAACGATTAGCAAATTCCATCTCCTGTTTTAAAAAAATGTTGAAAGCAGACACTCCTAGATGTTTCCAGTTACAACTGTATAGACTGTAAGGACTTATGTCGATCTTTGTAACTTCTTCATGTTTGTTATTTTTGTTATTATTTGTTTGGTTCTTGGTATTGATTAGCAGTAAAAGTTTTGGCAGACATCATTAACTAGAGCTAATAATATCTGAAAGTTAAAATACTACCGAATACCTGCCTTTCAGGCAATATCTAATTACATCCGGACAACCACCTTATTAGGTAGATGCAATTACTATTTCTAGAAGAAATCCAGCAGGTAAGTAATTTGCTGAGAGTCACAGAGCATGGTTGACAATGCAAGCAGAGATGTTCTTTTTCACTCCATGCCTCTGTGCAAACCTTGCAGCCTGAGCTTGGATCCCGCCCCTGCTGCGCTTTAGTAATTCCCAATAAACCACCCTCTCTGAGCTATATTTTCTTCCATGTAACGGGCCCATTTTGAAGGCTCATTTATTCAAAGCACCTGAATCTGTCCAGGGCAACAAGCAGAATTAGTTTCCTTCCTCCCCAAAAATCTTATCACTGGTATAAGCGAAGAAGAGAAGAGAGAGACAGCATTTCCTTCTGCTTTGAAGGCAAGTTTAAGGGTGAAATTCCCAAGGGATAGAAAGTGTTTGACTCATTAGGAGAGATAGTCAGAGATATCTGAGATAAAGAGATAAAGAGCATGGGCTTGAAAAGTGTCTCTGAGACTGAGCAGCAAACAGCAGAGGGGGCCCTAGAAATGTGTGTGATCTCAAGACAGTCCTCGGTCTTCTTTGCTTTGCAGTACTTCTTGGAACGATCTACAGCACCCCATAAGCTTGTTGAGAGGGCTATTGTGAGGATAGAGGTATAAACCAGTAGGAAGTAGTTATGCTTTTTATATTGTCTTTCGGCGTTCAGAGTAGAAACACCTTACAAAAAGCAGAATTATGACTCCAGAAGTGTTTCCATGGTGATAATGTTAAAGAAAAGACAGAAAAGAAAAGCCCAGTGTACCATCAGGGAAGAAAAGTGAAGAGATCTAAATCAAGCAAGTCCTGTTAGCGTTCTCCCCTTTTTTCCAGGAAGTATGTGGTAGGTGCTCATTAAGTATTTATTAAATTGAATTAAAAACAATGTTGTAACTACCATTGTTTTATTTGGCTTTGCTTTTTGTTTTTCAGTGCTCTGTGTGAGATGATCAAATGGATGACAGGAGGCGCAAGAAAGCTCTTTTGCATAAATAAAGTGATCCATAAGTAGGAGTGGTTATTAATAAATAAATTAAACCATAATTTTTTAGACTACTAAGCATACATTAAGTACTGAAGATACAAAGAATAATAAAGTCTTAATTCTAAAATAAATCAATTGTACAGAAGAGGAAGTATCAAAAAATTGTCTTGGAAATGGGCAATTATCAAAAAGAAACTGATTTAAAAATAGCAAATGTGGTTTCTGTGGGGGTCCTTTCAGTGGAGCACTGGATTGTTTACTGGACCCACTGGGGGTTGTCTGATTCTATAAGGCTGAGCACCTTTGATTGTCTTTTACAATTTTTTAAAAGGTTTTATGAATTCACTTGAGAGAGAGCACACAGGAGCTGGGGGAGAGTTAGGGGTGCAGAAGAGGCAGAAAGAGAAGGAAAAGAGTAGACTCCCCACTGAGCAGTTTGCCTGATGCTAGATCCTAGGACCTGGATATCCTGACCTGAGACAAAGGCAGATGTTTAACCACGTGAGCCACCCAGGCACCCCTAATTGTCTTTTATATTGACTAGGTTATTTTACAACTTTATAAGGACAGAAGTTATGTTTTGGGAAACTGGTAACAATGTAAATGTTGCTTGTGCTTACAAATGCAAATGAAGTTTGTCCAGTAGAGAATAAAAATCATTATAAGACATTTCATCTGAATGAATTTTAACTTTTTTTTGTTTCCTCACTAATTGATGAGCTAAATAAAATCTTTGATAAGTGTTCATTTTATGTTTGATGAGAGCCATGCTTTCACCATCTTGAAAATTATACTTCCACAGAACGTAGAAATTGTCTCTTAAGTATGTGCATTAAGCTCTGCATTGCCGTTTTATGCTAACTTACTAAATACTCAAAACAACTCTAGAGGGTGAGACTTCCTCTCGTGGAGTCCTTGCAGATTGACCTTAAAGAAAAAAATGTCTTCAGTGACCCTTGTTAAGTAGCAGTATGGCAGACTATCCAGGACCAGGATATATCCAGGTAGGGACCCCTGTGATGGTGTCTTGCAGTGGGAAGAGATTGGGCTTAACTCCAAATACAACAAGGATAAGTGGGAATTTATAATTAACGAACAGAGTGGGAGTAAGTAAATGGAAAATTACTAAAAAGATACATCAGCAATAAGGGGGGGTTCTAGCCAAGCTGACCTAACAGGATTCTTGCCAGAGGGAGGCCCCTGTAAGCAGATTATCACCTAGGGTATGGTGGAGAACCAGTTACCAGATAATCAGATATTATGACTGGTCAGATATTGGAGATGGCTGAACTGACTTAGCAGGAATTTTGCTAACATTGAACAATGCAGAAAAGAACATGGAAAAACCCTGAAGTCAGGGCTTACTTGAGAAGTGAGTCGAGAAAAGCCTGCCTAGAGTTTGGTTAAAAAAAAAAAAAAAAAAAAAAGAATATCTGTAACTGATAAGAGCTCTGAGGTTTCAGGAGGAAAAGAGAAGTTAACAAATATCTGTGAAACATAAAAATAAGTTTTCTACAAGGGTTGAAGGAAACCCCAAGCAGTAAGTCCTTGTTGGGGTGAACTGGAATGTTTGGTTTATCAAGTTTATGCAGTGCTTGAAAATCTGTATTTTAATATTAATTTACAATGCGTTCTTATAATCTACATTAAAATATGTTTATTATGTTATACCTGAAAATGAGATAAATTCGTTTTATAAACTGGTACTATATCTTTTGGAAAATTAACAGTGAAGAAATTTTGTAACATACTATTGCGTTGAATCTGCTCTGAACCTCATTATCGTGATACTTGAAAGTTTTTAACTGCTCATCTCTATGAGATTAAAAATTACATTTTATAAAATATGCTTTTGTAAAAAATTTCAACAACCAGTTAATAATTAAGCCAAACAACAACAAAGAAGCGCTTGTTTTCAAAAGCAGCAATGCTAGTAAAACAGAATGAAGGATTAGGGAAACCTAAAAATGGAGTATCTTAGAATTTTGATACATTTGTGCAAAAATAAACAAATAAATAAATAATCTCATTCTTTCCTGTATAGGAAGTAATCACAAACCATTATCTCACCTGATTTTACACTTTATCCTGCCTCTCTTACCCCACTCTCAGATTATCTTCACATTATGGTCACAGCTGGAAGCAAACAACATTTTTACTCACCATTTAAAAATGGACACTGAGCTACTGCAGGAAGAGTAAGTACAATAGAAACAATAGGGGTAGGAGCTTGAATCCACATTCCACCCTTGAGAACTAAGATTAGTAGAAGGTAGGAACAAAAATGTCTACATAGGGGGCGCCTGGGTGGCTCAGTGGGTTAAAGCCTCTGCCTTCAGCTCGGGTCATGATCTCAGGGTCCTGGGATCGAGCCCCGCGTCGGGCTCTCTGCTCCGCGGGGAGCCTGCTTCCTCCTCTCTCTCTGCCTTCCTCTCTGCCTTCATTTTATTTTTCTAAAAAAAAAAAAAAAAAAAAAAAAAAAAAAAAAAATGTCTACATAGTCCCAGATTTGATGTTCCTTCATGAGTTGGCAAAGACTAATAATCACTGATTTTTTTTTCTACTATGGGTGACTCTTAGATTCTCCATTCTTAAGACATTTACTATGGGATAGTACCTGAATTTTAAAGTCAAATGGACCTAGGATTGACTTCTGCCTGGCTTTGTTTTTGACTAGCTATAGAGTAAGTTTTCTAACCTATTAGATCCTGTTTCCTTAGCTGCAAAATTAATATAATATGTCCTTCATGAGTATATCGTGAAAATTAGATTAAAAGAGGTATATATTACATTTCGCAGATGGTTGAGTTTTAATAATGATAGCCATTACAGACACAATATAAAAATCAGGTACAATCTCTGCCGGCAAGATTTCAATGAATTGTAGTGATCAAATACTCTGTTTTGGTATGGTGTTTGGACCTTGGTAATTACAGCATCTAGTAAGGGAGGAAAAAAATGTAAGTGAAACATAGGGTTTGAAGTTGGTAAGGAAAGGGAATACTGAAGACAATGTTGAAGCCAAACATAAAACTAAACTTAAATGAACAAGAAGGTACATTCTAAAAAAACTGGAATTTTATCTAGAGGAATACAGGAAGCCAATTAAGGGTTTAAACTAGAGAAAATTTATGTTTGTCCCTTAAAATGTCAATCTGGCGATGCAGTCCATTGAACCACCAACCCTTGTTTTTGGCTCAAGTCATAAACTCACGGTCTTGGGATCCAACCAAACATCAGTCTCCATGCTCAATGCAGAGTCTGGTTAAGACTCTCTCTACCCAGGCGCCTGGGTGGCTCAGTCATTAAGCATCGGCCTTTGGTTCAGGCTTGATCCCAGGATGCTGAAAAGGACCCCCTTTGGGGCTCCAGGCTCAGCAGGAAGCCTGCTTCTCCCTCTAACACCCCCCCTGCATGTATTCGCTCTCTCTCTGTCTCTCTCTGTGTCAAATAAATAAGCAAAATCTTAAAAAGCAAAACAAAACAAAACAACAGCAGTAACAACAAAAAAACCCCTCTCTCTCCCTCTCCCCCTCCCCTGCTTTCTCTCTCTCTCAAATAAATAAATCTTTAAAAAAAATATTTATCAAATATATATGTCAGTCTGTGCACAGAAGAGGGAATAGAATCAGCAGCTGACTTCCTGGTAAGATAACCACCTGTTCCAGAGGCCAGTCTGGAAGTAAGAAGGATGAGGGTAACATAGAGAATGTTAAGTTGGGGAAATAAGCATTTGGGGAACTTCTTAAATTTCACCCATTCCTGATTATTTCTTTAAGTGTGACATTATAACACAGCCACCAGATGGTGATTACTACACAGATTCCGTCACGCTGTGCCAGCCCTCACCACACTTCTGAAGGTAGAATTTCGAATAATGATGTCAATCACTATGCTTGCCCGTTATCCCTTAGGGAGCGGGTTCACCTTGTCACGTTTGCTACCGCCAGAGGGCTCCCTCCATCCCCAGACACACTCTGTTGGGACCTCCAGTTGGTGCCTTCACTGACAGCTTGACCAGCAATGGCGGCCCAGGTAGCATAAGATAATTGGGAACATCCAGTTTCCCTTTCAGGAATTTAAAGTAAAAATATGAGTGAGTTTGTCGTTTACCAGTAGGCAGGTATGTTAAGAGACGGAAAGAAAAGAAAAGAAAAGAAAAGAAAAGAAAAGAAAAGAAAAGAAAAGAAAAGAAAAGAAAAAAGAAAAAGAAAAAGGAAAGAAAAGAAAAAGAAAAGGAAAGAAAGAGAGAAAGCAAGAAAGCAAGAAAGCAAGAAAGCAAGAAAGAAAGAAAGAAAGAGAGAAAAGCTAAATGCAATTAAGCCTTATACAGAACCAAAGAACTCACATTCAGGTCCCATACCCTGGTTCTACCATGTGTCAGATACTCACTAGAGCTCAGCTGTGTTCTAGTTCTTGTGGAGACCAAAGCGTTGTTCAAATTTCCATGAGTACATCCTTCAAATAAAACTTCTATTAAATAAGGAATTAGATAAGCTTTTGTGTGGAATAATTCAAACCCAGTCTTATCTATCTTATCATGTTTTCTCTTATATCATGTTTCTTCTATGTGTAGATGAGATCCATGGTTCTAGATCATCTCATCAGCTTTACTATTTGCTGGTTTGATTTTCAGGATAGTTGAGCTCTTGAACAATCACACTGCAAATAGTTTATCTGTTTTGTCCTCATATTGAGTAAAGAAACCGTTTGAACAGTATGGTAACCAGGTAGATTGGATCATCCTGCCAGAAACCCACATGGTCAATTAGTCGGATTCAGTTATAATTTTTAGATACATATGACGTAGTGCTCCTGAGTTCAACTTCTACCAAAGGGTTCTTAACAAAAGTCAGAGGTATTTTAGGTTGCTCAGTCCCCATGAAAATAAAACTTCTACACATTAAAGTTACAGCAATTATGAAATTAAGGAGGTCAGCATGACCATGTGCTATGCCAGACCTGGCATTATAACTGTTTATTCCCTTGCTTAGCCTTTCAGCATTTCTGTTTCGTAAGAGTACTCCAAGAACAGCGTTTTTGTCCTTAATGTAGCTATCCCTTAGAAATCAGCTCCATGGGGGATGGAATCAAAAAGAAATTTCTCTGCAGTGCAATCGGACAAATTGTTTCACGCAAAATCGAATGGTAAAAAGAACATCACTCCTTCTATTAAGTAGTGTGGAGATAGTGGAACATATTCAAAATACCGAAGGGACTATTTTACACTGATACTTTTTACTGGTAGTTAATATTTGTATGGGTGCTATTTTTTACTGGTGTATCTCACTGACCTGCAGTCGAATTCCAGGGTACGAAGACACTGGCCAGAAAGAAAGAACGTAACACTGATTATTAATATTGTTTGTGTCCCCTTTGCACTAGGTAGATGAATACCAGCTCTCAATTTCCCCCCTCCTGTTCAGTGAAACAATGACCCCTACAACCTGAAAGAAAATTAGTAGCGTGCAGGAAAAACATTTTTTAATGATCTTGAAAAAAAGGTTAATTACCTTAACAACTAGAAACTGTTCATTTCTTTCCAAAACCCTTTTTAAATTCCCTTTGCCGCTGTACATTATTTGTCAGATATTTACATCTCAAATGATTCATTTTTTTTCCTTTCTAGAAGAACTGACCCTTTCTTGGTTCAGACTTCGGCTCAGCTTTCATTTATTTTACTGTACAAAATAAGAGTCATGATATTTGCAAAGTACGTTGATGTTCTTCTCATATTTACCTTAAATCGGAAAATACATTTAAAGCTGTCCACAGAAACGTATCCCCTCTCCTGTTTCACTTGATAGATGTGGTATTCAATTGATACAAGCAATGTAATGTTTCTCAAGAAGCAGCATATTTTGCTTCTCAATCCAGTTGTTTGTTGATCCCTTATGTGCTTTTAAAAAATCTTGATTATAAAGGGATTTTTTTTATTATTATTATAGGAGTCCCTAGTAGCAGTATTTTAAAGACAATGAAACTTTCAAGCTACATGTGTGTACCCAGAGAAATGTACTCCAGGCACTTCACCAGTGAAGTGCTTTGAGCATCAGGTCCCTGTTTCCACAGTGCAAATCCAGCTTTTTAGCTATTAGCTGCCCAAAAGGGAACATGACTTTTGGCTTAGAATTCATTTTAACTCTATTTTCCCCTTCATTCTAAATTTTTGTTTCTTCTTGTCTCAAGGGCATTTTCGGCACAAATTCTTCTAACTAAACATGCATATGTTTCATTAGCTCAGGTCTGTAGACAAAGACTATTTCCACATGATATCGGAATGCATGATTTAAAGAGTGAGACTCTGTGGGTTGTATAATTCTGTGTTCTAAATAACACCCACCATCAAAAATTCTTTAGATTTGTAAAAATCTAGATGGTTGGCATTATGAGGGCAAAACCTCTGGGGAATTGACTGCAACTTTCTGTTTTAGCCTCATTTCCACCATCCATCAGTTACTCAATCAGTCATCAGGAGCAATAATCTTAAATATACATTGAGCACAAATCAGGTTATGATGCTGAATTAGGCATTAAAGATATATATTGCTGTGAGAATGAGTTTTGTTTTCTGGGAGCTTATAGTTGATTTGGGGATGCCAGATATACCAATGAAAGCATAAAGATATATAAGGTAACATATGCAGAACAGAAAATGCAGGCTATGTGAGTTCAGAAGGAGAGTTTGGAGAGCTGATCCTCTGTGAGTCTGTCATATTTCTGTACAAGCAGGGGCACGGATTCCTTTGTTCAAGATTATCATTTTATAGATGTTTGTATACAGAACAGCCTAGAAAGCTGCAACAGTATGTCCCTCAGAGCAAAGAACAGGTTGCTATGCTGCTGATTTGATAATTGGTATTATAATGCTCCCCTCCGGGTTCGATTAGGCAGACTTGCTTATAACCATTACAGAGGGTTGGGGTTTTCTTAGTTCAGGGTCCCTCAGCTTTGAAGCAAGCCTACTGCATGCCAGTCATCCAGCTGGGTCACTTCCTGTCATCCTATAGGATTTGAGCAAGAAGGGAACTGACAAGAGCATTCCTGGTCATGCCTAACTTTTAATTATCTGGATATTCAAATTTTATGGAAGCCCATATAACAAATAAAGAGGGAGATGGTGATTAGCTAATTGATCCTATGAGGTTAAACTTAACAGGGCACACCTATGTAAAAGAAAGGGTGATTTAAAAATTGGGCTAATTTCAAAAAATATGCTTAATTCTTTTATTTCACTTGGATTCTATGAGTAAAACCCATGATGAATATCCTTATTTTATTTACTTATTTATTTGCTCAAAATTTCAACTAGGTAGTAATTTTTCATTGGAAATCTTATTGGAAATTAGATTATTTTTCCGTGCATTTATCCCCCCATTCAATTTTTGGCTAGCAGTGTCAGATATCATCTTGTTTTGGCCAGAAATGTGTGTAGTACAGCTTTGAAATTATGGCAACCAGTACCGAAGAGAGATGCCTATTAAGAGATTTAATCATGGGAATGCTTATGTTCAATAAAAGTTATCAAAAAGCATTATCATAATGAGGAACTTCAGTGCTCCTCAAGTACAGCACCTTATGAATTATGCGGAGCTATTTTTGAACTACAATGCAACACTAAATTAGGTTCTTCTTTCGTAAAAAAAAAAATTAAAGCATAATCAGTTACAATTCTCTACTCGTTCCTAATTTCTACAATGCTGCCTTGATTTCATAAACCTACAGAAATCATGTCTTTTTTAGACTCCTTCTTCCTGGTTTAATGTCACCTTACATCAGTTTCACTTTTTTCCCAGCTCTGGCTTATAAAACCAACTGGCATCGGTGATGATCCTTCACGGTGGAACCCAGCAAATGTTGTTGCCATTTCTCTCAATCTAGACTAGTCTTGCAAACATGCTGCCTCCATTTAGTGAAAATAAAACGGATAAAACAGAAAAAGGAGATCATGCGTGTCTTAAAATAACAGCAGCCATATGACAGTTTCAGGCTTGTGTTTGGAGAATTTGCATATATCCCATTAAGTCTGCCTGAGCTCCACTTTCAAATGTTGATGTTGCCAGTCAGTTTGCAGAGGTCAATAATATCCTTTTTTAAATGCAAGTTTTCTTATAATTGTACCTCAATAACTGACAAGTGGTCCTGCCAAAAAGACAAGAAAGACAAGTGTTTGTTGCAGGAAAACATCAATATATAGCATTTCATAGACAGGACGACTCTGGAAAGACTCAGCTATTTTGGACCATTAGCATCAAGTCAAGGTTTCAAATGATAAATTCAATTAGAGTGCAGTTGACTAAGTGATCTAAAATAGTGTGCATTAGGAGCAATGTAGGAGCATAGAGTTCATTAAATGGCAGTATCAATGAGATCACCTTTTAGTAACACAATCAATTTGCTGGTCTTTGAATAGTAGTGGTGGTCAGACTAAATTAAATTTAATGTACATTGACCGAGTGATTTACAGTATCTAGATTTACAGTATCTCAGAATAAAGGAAGATGTCTTTCAAGTATTCCTGCTGCAAAGAGATCTAAAATGAGCTAAGTGAGGTGCAGAAACTTGCCTTTTGTTTGCCTCCAAGTTTTACAATAGTTCTTTTCCTGAAGTCTGCAAAAAATGTCAGACTAATCGGAATCCTGTGAACTCCATGGATAGTACAGGCTTGAGTGCTGCATTGGCAAATTGGTATTCCATTTACATTCCCATCAAAGCCTTTAAGGTTTATATTGCTGAATTCCTACTGACAGGTGCTATGCAAGCAGCACTATTAAGATATGCTGGAAATAGTCATTGTAGCTTAATAAGGAAACCATGAAGATTCAAGGATAGGACAAGCAAAGTCACTTTAAATTTATTACAAGAGCGTCGGAATTCTTCATTTTTCAACTCTTTCTTTAATGTACAATATATACAAATAAAATAATAATGGTAAAGATCCTTTTTGAATGGTGGCCACATATATCATATTCAGATATATTTTTTAATAATGTATATGTATGTGTGTGTGTGTGTGTGTGTGTGTGTGTGTGTGTATTTTTTTCCTCCCAAGAGCTGTTGCCTATTAATGAAAGATATGTCAATATCCATCATAGCCATGTCCTGTATTTCATACCTGCACTCCGGGTATCTGGCTCCTTGACGATTCGGGGTTGGGAGGAGAATTTAGAGAATCAGTGAAAATCTGTTGGATATGTTTATGCTCCATGTTATCTTTAGAATAAATCAGCTTCCTGTACTTTGCCAGCAATTGGTACAATTCAGAGTTAGAACAGATTAGATACCAGAAGTTCTAAACAATAATAAATAAAATAGTTACTACCACATAAAATACCTTCTTGAAATTGAGAATATTTTTAAAAAAGTTCAGGGGTTTTATGTACATTCTTTAAAGCTCCCTTTAACTTCAGTTTGCGTGGGAATTGACTGCTATTCTGTTAGGCTGGGCTAGGGGGTGCTATAACCTTACAGCTGAATAAAACCTGGCTGCTAGAACTGAAAAGATGTTTTATCAGCCTCTTGGCAGAAGACGTAAGATGTGTGCATACATAGGTTTCTATCCACTTTCATAAGGTCCCCCAAGGAAGAAATTTTAGCAAGACTATTTGAAATTCTTGATTTTTACATGAAATATGTTGATGCTTCAAATCATTTCAAAATTTAAAATATGTGTATTTCCTATTAGGAAAACTATTGAGGTTATTTTTCCTTCAATGAGTCTTTATATTTTTCTACAAATTTTAAGATGAGTTCTAAAGAATAATTGAAGTTCTGGGAAAGTAAGTATACCAACTAAGAATTTTCTCATGTGATTTTTTTAAAATAATTATTTTAGACAATTTCATTTTAAGTCAACCTAAAAATTTTGCATTTTAGAGAGAGCAGAAGCCAATTCCATTATTTACTTTTCTAATTTTCTCACATGTTAGGAAATTAAAATATTTTTGGTAAAGATTAAGGTTTTGTTAAGTTAGAAAACACTGCAATTAATATTGAATCACTATCATTCTTCTTTGATCTCTCCAGAAGCATTGACAGCATTTAGATATTTTGATATTTTGACTGCAATACCTATTTAAATGGCACTTTCCCTAGTCTGGTGGCGAAAAAAGCAACAGTCAAGAGAAGTCTGTACGGCAAAATCTCTCTATATAATGTATTGTAAGACTCAGATTTAGAGTTCATTGAGAAAGTTGGGTGAGGCTGCTTTCTTTTTTGGGGTATATTTGAAATTTCTTGTTAGGCTATTTTTAAGGGAATTTTAAGAAGTGCAACCATCTACTTGTTTGAATCTTCTTCATCCTCTAACTTTTAAAGACAATCTCCTGACTCAAAAGATTGGTGAAGAATAAAGAATTTCTGAACTTGGTTTGAATTAATATTAGAAAAACATATTAAACTCCAATGCCCAGCACTGTGACAGACCTGAAGAATATGTAAAGATGGAGTGAGCAAAAGCCGGTTCTAATCCATGGGACGCTCACTCTAGTCTTTCCCTCATACTGAAGATGGAATATGAACCCTAAATAGGTTTAATTTCATAAGCCTTGAAAAAAGCATCCTTCCAGTTACTTTACTTGGTTTATAGGTAAGTTAAATACCCTATGCCTATTTCATCTGTAGGAAAGATGAGGATTGACTCTTACTTCAAAAAGTATATTGAGTCCTTCTGAGAGGAATGCTGTTTTGTACATAATCAGTTGTTTTCAGTTATGGGATTGCTTCTTTCAGGCCCAGGATTTGGCGAGGAGCGGGGAGTAGTTCTTTAGTTAACTCATTTAGCAAATAATGAGTTAGCTAAAGTTAAAGAGAACTCTGGCTTGTCACTGGATATCAGCTGTGAAGGCGGACTGGTCTCCATTACAGGAGAGCCCACATTTTGGAAATGAAGAATTATGGAGAACATTTACAATGCCTTTTAGTAAGTAAAACAGGCTAAGTAGATAGTGTTAAGGTACTTTGAAGAAGAATGACATAACCTATGTTCCTGAACTTGAAGGCCACACTATAAGAAAAAGAGATTAAAAACTGGAGTTAAGGTGGTACCACCTGAAGTTAACACTCAATTCCTGACTTAGCTCACAAGTCCCACTAGGTTACAGGTTCCTCAGGAACTCTTAGTGCTAAATAGATCTGTGTGGACAGACTAACTATAGGTAGGGGTCTTTACCTAAAAATTCTTTTTTGCTCATGACTCTCAAAACCGTTGGCATAAAAGGGTTCAATAAACATTTTCAACTAGTTCTTTGTAACTGAAATAGTAATGTGAAATGCTATTTTTTGTCATACAATTAAAACAGGCATTTGAAAGAAAATCTCAAATATATAAAATCCTTTCATGTTCAAGTCGCATTAAAATTTGGCTTTTCCTAATTGCAAAGGCCCTTTTTAAAATGTCTAGCTATTTGCGGATGGTGTTTGTGAATGGGTGTGTGTATTTACTGAACTGCGTGCGAGAAAGTGATTTAGGA
Organism: Enhydra lutris kenyoni; assembly: GCF_002288905.1. Taxonomy (NCBI): domain Eukaryota; kingdom Metazoa; phylum Chordata; class Mammalia; order Carnivora; family Mustelidae; genus Enhydra; species Enhydra lutris. The sequence goes on from NW_019154093.1 coordinate 46,478,241, forward strand.
GGTCGCAAGGGTGCCCGGTCTCCGGTTCCGTTTTGCAACTATTCAGTCTTTGCCAGTCAAAATGTGATGGATGACTTTAGGACTTGAACTCTGACCCTCACTGGGAGACATGTTCCTTGTCAGAAGTATCTCAAAGGATTCCCATTATCCTTTAATTTAAAAGACTCTTGAAATTACTTATAATTTTTGCCTTACATAATGAAAACTTCCTTTTCAACTTATAAAAAGTTGAGAGTAAAATGATGCGTTATTTCAAATAGCCTCTCATGGCATAAAATGACTAAATGATTTAGGTAATATTAATGTTATGGCAAGAAAATACTAATTGCCACCCAATTATCAAAATAATTTACCAAATTTGCTTAATGGATATAATTTATTAGCACTGAACAAGTCTTAGAGAAGATAAAGCAAATTGTGATAGGAAAAAAAATTGCTGTTGTTATTTTTCATGCTGAATTTTTTAAGAGCATATGCAAATACCATGTGTAATGCATAAATCCCTTGAAAAAAATTAAACACGTACACAAATATAAGCTCAGTCAGCATTAGCATGTAATTAACTGATTCCTCAAAGATAACTGGGTGTTTGGTTATTTCAGTCCTATGTCAATGCTGCCATTTGCTGAATTTTATTATAGTAGAATGAAATAAGACTGGATAATGAAATTTGAAACCCCGGTACAACTTAGAGCCCCCCCAAAGACTCATCCAAGATAGTTACGAGAACCTCAGGTATGCCTAATATGCCTAATATGTTTACTCAATAGGAAAATTAGCAAAGTTCAGAGAAAACTATGTTAAAAACATACTGTGAAACAACGCATATGCTGAATCTACGTCAGGCAAGGTTATTCTTTCCTCAAGTTGTGTGGATTGGCTAACTCTAAAATTAACATCTTTATGTAAAACCATGTAAAACCATGACATGATGAATTTGAAGAGCAAAATCAGCATTGTTTCTTATTTCTTGGACCCTCAGATATCATAATGTTTTAACACCATGTCTGGGTGACCTTATTATGACAGATTTATTTGCCTTATAAATTGCTTTTAAATATAAATATGAGCCATTTGGGAAGAGAGTTATTCTTTTTCAAATAAAATAAAAAAACTCTACCTGTAAGAAAAAGCTTGCAGTTGAAATGAAAGCTGTATTTAAATATTCAACATTCAACAAAAGACAGGACTAAGTTAAGTCTCTCTATAATGAGAAAACATGGGATTCTACCAAAAAATTATTCATGAAGAATGGGAAGGTTAAGAGAGGAGAAATGTGTAAATCTTACAAATTAAACTCAGGAACACAATTCAAGAAAGGATCGGAGCCATAGGGTACCTGTTTCCATATATCTTGCATTAAGTGCATATCATAATTTAAACATGCTTTATTTCAGTGGTTTCACTCAATATCTCATTTCCAAATAATAGCCAAAATAAAAGATACCATTTTATCATCCTGATGTTTGTTGGTACTTCTTTGTAGATTTATCTCCACCCTTTTCACTCCTCTGAGCATGGAGTCATAACTTCCTCTATTGTCTTTGATGCTAATGAAATGTTTCTGAATAGTCAGTAGTATCGTATTGTGTCATTAATATCTTACAGACAGCATTGCTGGGAACACAGCTCTAGGTGGAGCCACCCTGGGTCCATCAAAATGTCTGAGAACGGTGTTCCTTGGAGGTGTGAATTCAGAGTGTTCATGGTCCCATGGCGCAGCTCTGATGAATACAGTAGATGACAATGCATGGCTTCTAACCATTGCTAGATGAAGGCTGACTCAATGAGTATAACTGCTGAAGAGGAATCCCATTTTCCCTGTCTTGAGCTCTTCTTCTTGACTGTAACTTACACTAACGTCTTCCTACCATTTTATGTTTGGTAAGTTTTATAGTATTAATAAAACCATGACCTCCATACATATTTATTGACCAGGTTCTAGGTGAGAGGTCTTCTTCCAGGTGCTAATTGGTTGGCAGATAACTCTTATATTGTCTCACACCCAATAGTTCACCCCTCATGATTACCCAATTTTGATCCTGCCAATTGTACTTGGAAAATGGCAAGATAATAAAATTGGAGGCACAGAAAACTGCGAGTGAGGTATAGGAAAGAAGATTTCTTTTCTTTCCTTTCATCTTCGTTCTTCCACCCCCTCCCTCAATATAGGAAATGTACTCCAGATGTGGGAGATCCTCTGAAATAACCATGTCATAGTTTTGTCCTTTTTATTAAAAAAAAAAAAAAAAAAAAGACAAACCATGGTTATGTTTCATTTGCTTCTTGGTAGGTACACAGAGATATCTATATCCTTTTCCCAAAGGTAGAGTACCTTTAAAATGGGTAAAATACTGAGGGTTGCTGGGGGGAGGGGTGTATGGAGAGGGTGGTTGGGTTATGGACATTGGGGAGGGTATGTGCTATGGTGAGTGCTATGAAATGTGTAGGCCTGACGATTCACAGATCTGTGCCCCTGGGGCAAATAATACATTATATGTTAATTAAAATAATAAAAAATTTAAAAAATAATAAAATGGGTAAAATATAACAACACTTTTCACGTTCAAAAATTCTCTTTTTGACAATTGCCTAAAATCACAGGTTGGTCAGTGGGTTGGTATCTCTCAGAAGATACTGAGTAATCTTCCTTCAGTGTCCTGAAAGAAGTAAGATGTTATAACTCAATGTTAAAATTAAATCTATCTCAAATGTGGGAAGAGAACTAAGTTTGTCTATCACCGACATCTACAATTTCTAGTCAAAGATGAATAGTTTAATGGTCAAAAATCTTCCCCCTTGTAAAAGTGCACAGAATAAGCGCCCAGTCTTTGGCTGTGGGCAGAGGAGAGGCCTCATAGGTGCCGTGGCTACGTAGTCACACAGCTCTGAGTTTGGTTCAATGCTCTCCTGTAAACATTGTGAAATTCTTAATAATTTATGAACAAGGTTAAACTTGCATTTTTATTTTGTACTGGGCCCTGCAAATTATGTAGCCAGCTGGTTGTGGGTTGTGATAGGAACTCATTTGCATCAGCTTGGGTTCTTAAATGCTTAGGAACCAAGATAATTCTAGCATCAGCAAAGGCCTAGAGTGGAAGTGGTGTCTTCAATAACTGAATATTAATGGTATTGTTTTAGAAAGGGAATAAGAAGACAAGGACTTCTGCCCATTCTCTGTCTCTTGTTTCCTGAATTACATTCTCATTGAAATTAAAATCATCAAAATGAAGTCTGGCTTGTCATTTTAGCCCATTTGGAAACAACCTTTTCCTTGCTGGTCAGCTTTTCTCTTAGTGTGTTTCTTGTGATTTCTCTGAAAATAAGTAAAATTTCAGAAGGGGAATCCACCTGATCCTTTTCAGCCTTGGCACTGTGCATATGTACAGTGAGGAGTTTGGGCTCTAGAAGCAGAATGTCTTGGTTTAAACTTCCTTTGGAAATATTTTTTAAACACATGACTTTGGGTAAGTTTCCCACATAATCTCTCCCTGAGCTTTTTCATTAATAAAATCAGGAATAACAGGAAACTCTAGGATAGATCTCACTTCTTGGATTGAGGATTTAATGATACAAAGCTTGCCGACATCTCACAAGTTCTAGGCACATATTTAGTTATCAATACATTTAACACTTTTTGTTCCACCATGAAGTTCAGCTTTAATGTGAATCATTTACGTATGAGCTGTCACACTGATAATTATTTTGCTAATCAGCACTTTAATTTGTTTTACAGCAAGTGGTATGTGTGTTATACTCCATTTCCTTTTTCGCCTCTATTTGAAGTGTTTTAAATAAATGACATTTCATAATAATTATTTTATAGAGACAAATCTTTCCCTAGTAGTTTCCCTTTTTTCAAGTTTCTACATTTTTCTTTGGCTTTTTCAAATAAAACATGTAAAATGAAGCTAAAATATGAAAAACTGTGCTTAATATTTTTGATATTCATAGCTTGAAACTAAATATAGTACCAGCTTCCATATATTAAATCAATCTATTAGTTACTTCTATGAATCATAAAAATACCATTTTCATGAATTTTACTTTAGATCACAAAGAACTGATAATATTTTCCTTGCAAAATGAGATTTACATCCACTTTTCGGAGCAAATGAATATGGAAAATAGTGCAGGAGAGTGTGGTTGGCAGAGATTCACGGAGAGAAGCTATCCATTTTTTCTCAGGGCCCCAACAGGGGAAATGTTAACAAGGAGCTATAAGGTAGCAGAGAAATCCTAATGAAGTTCATTTCCCACCAGTCAAAGAGATGAACATTTTAGAAGGCACAGCAATCGATCAGTAGGCTTATTAAATATTAACACATCTTTCTCACTTTCTTCATCAGAGTTTTTGCAAAGTAACTAAGAATGTGACTGCGTCAAAGACTTGAACTCTGTCAAGGAGCAGGACAGGCATCAGCAGTCCTAGTTGATATTTTAGTATAATATACGATGCTTCCTTTCAGAAATACTAGCAATGTGGCTGGCACGGTGCTCTGAAGAGTATCTTCCCCACCCCAGGCCTCCTGCACCCAAGCACGTGCACACCAGCACTCCCCACCAACACATGCCTTCATCAAAGCATCAGTCACCGTGAAGAAGCAGCACTGGCCACAGGCTATGTATATTGTTGCCTGGGATCCTCCCAACGCGGTGTTGGTGATAGTTGCTTTCAAGCTTCTCCTTGGACACCTGGCAATAACACCCTTCTGACTGAAATTGTAAAGTTACCCCGACTTACCTTCTGGACCTCTTAGACAAGCAAAACACACAGTCTGGACAACAGCTTGCTGATGATTTTCATTGGAGTGTCTTGGTTGATTTGCCAAGGTTTTGGGAGATCATCACCTATTATGATAATTTTGTTGTCAGAGGGTAATTTTTAACTGAATAAATTTCTTTTTTTTTTTAAGATTTTATTTATTTATTTAACAGAGATCACAAGTAAGCAGAGAGGCAGGCAGAATGAGAGGGAATCAGGCTCTCCACTGAGCAGAGAGCCTGATGCGGGGCTCCATCCCAGGACCCTGAGACCATGACCTGAGTCAAAGGCAGAGGCTGTAACTCTCTGAGCCACCCAGGCGCCCCTAAATTTCTTAAAATAGAGCAATAGATTTCTATGGGAGGCTAGAATACTTTCTTAAATACTCAGATAAAGTTCTATTCTAGTGTCCTTAAATTCTCTTAGCTGAACAATAATTTGACATTAATTTCAATAATTTTGTACATTGCATCATTAGATCACTGTAAGAAGTATAATTGGACACATGTTTAAATAAATGTGTCATAAAATATTTTGGACTGTAAACGTATAATTATTTAGAAAACATTGTTTGGTGCTGATGACTGAGCTTTCAAAATGCTGTTTTAGGGATGTATATTCCTATTAAAATGCTTTTTGTCACTCCCTACTTCTCAAAGGTCAAGTCCAGACTTCTGGGGAGGGTGTCACCATCTGCATCCTTTCTTCTCCTTTATATTGAACCCCCCCACCCTGTGTCAATTAAGCAGATGTACTTAACAGACTGAATTTATTTTGTCATTTTTCATCTCTCTTATTTGGCTTATCTTACTTACTTGCTTATACTTCCCTTTCTTTTTTATGAAAGAAAGCTCTGCCCACTCTAATGCTGCACTATTGGGAGCCTGCTATCTTTAAGGCTTGATGGTCGGTGATTTTACATGGATTCACCAAATGAAGCTCTGAAACAATGGTTTATTTCTTTTTTTTTAAAAGACTTTATGTGTTTATTTGAGATAGTGAGAGTGAGCACAAACAGCGGGTAGGGGCAGAGGCAGAGAGAGAAGCAGACTCCCCACAGAGTAGGGAGCCCTGATGCAAGGCTCTATCCCAAGACCCCGAGATCATGACCTGAGACAAGGTAGATGCTTAAGCAACTGAGCCACCCAGGTGCCCCAACAATGGTTTACTTTGAAAATTAAGAAACTAAGGGTGCCTGAAATTTAGAACCTAAGTTAAGGTTTTTTATTATTTTACAGTTGCCTTCAAGCCACTTTAAAGTCCATCTCCTCTACAAACCCTTCTCTACTAAACTTCAAGTCATTTCCAAACTCTGAAAGAAAATTGTCTGTATAATTAACTGGCAACTATGATCATGCAACAGTTTCTCAATCTATGACTGCCTCCTTCTCTATATGTATGATTCCTAAATTCAAGAGTTCTGTGTTTTTTTAACCTACATAGTATTGTGTGGGGCAGATTTTTTTTTTTTATCTAAATAAGGACAAAACAGTAAATGACATTGTTTCAAGTTACAAAAAATTTCATCACTTATTTAAGTCCTCTTCTCTTAATATACATAATATAGGAAGAATTTTGTTTTTACGTGAGGATATATAGGTACTCATAAATATATGCCTCTACCTGAGGGACAAAAAGAGAGGTTTACTTGATATTGAACCTCTGAGTATATATAACCATTAAATCCAGCTGACAACATTAATTTGGTTGTGCAGAGTGGTCAGTGTATACACAGGAACCGTTGAAGGACTAGTCAAGAGTGTGAGGGTGATGGGGCACCTGGGTGGCTCAGTGGGTTAAAGCCTCTGCCTTCAGCTTGGGTCATGATCCCAGTGTCCTGGGATCGAGTGTCGCATCGGGCTCTCTGCTCCGAGGGGAGCCTGCTTCCCCCTCTCCCTCTGCCTGCCTCTCTGCCTATTTGTGATCTCTGTCTGTTAAATAAATAAATAAAATCTTAAAAAAAAAAAAAAAAAGAGTGTGAGTGTGAGCTGGGGGAGTACATTGCCCTTGAGAGAGTGATTATGGTTCCCCTAGATCCCCTTGGTCCAGACAGTGGTATACACACACACACACACATATATATATATATGGCAGATTGCCAGCAAGAGGCAAAAATGAAGTGAATTGCTACTCATCTGTTCAAAGTATTCTTTGTCAGTGGAAACTGGACCTCAGCTCAGCCCTCAGGGATACAGCGAAGGTGAGAGATATCCTGATGAGTCTACAGAGCAAGGAGTATACTCAGACTCCAGCCCCAGATTTAGCTCAGCATTTTTATCCTGCCCATGTAACATCACACAAAGAGAAATCTAAAAACTAGATGAATAACATGCAAAACTAAGCCAATCTCAAAACTGTCATCTCACCAGGGGATTATACATTTCACATTTCACATTAGTTCCTCTTTATCCCTCTAAAAAACAAGTGTGCTTAAAATTTCCCATTGTGATATTCCTTGTTTGTTTTCGTAATGGACCCTTAATAGAAACAAATGAAATATCCAAGAATGTATTTCTAGGAGCAACTTTGAAAACTGGAAGGATTTAATACAGTGAATGTTTCCGCAATGAACGAATGATTGAATGTAACTAGCTTCAAAATTAGCCGTAGAAATTCTGCATTTAATCCCTTGGGGGTCACGATAAATTTTACAGGTCTTTTAAAATGAATCTAATTCAATTCAGAAATCAGTACCTTACTGTTTGAAGCTATAGTAACGAGCGATTCTATAAATGGATGTTGGTGCCAAAGGAACCCCATCAACTCTAGGAATATTCAGATGATCTAAGTGAAAATCCTGTAGCTAATGAAAGGGATGGCTTCAAAAAAATGAGCTACAGAAGGCAGGCAATGTGACAAGACAGCTAGTGTTAATAGTCACAGAAGTGTTTGAGGAATAATAATTTAGAGACATTAACATTGGCATTTATGTGGTTATGGGCTGGCCCTACTGCTCAGGCCTAGATCTATATCTTGGTTAGGATAAATGCCAGGTAAACTAGTTCTACTTATTTTAGAGATTCATTTAAAATATTTAAGTCTGGATTCCATCTGCAATTGGTATTAAACACATTTAATGCTGTCTGAGATCCATATGGTGAAAGCAAATCATCAGTTAAAAAGAAGTAACTGGGAAGATGGTAGGTTTTGAGAAAGGATGAAATCATAACTATGGCAGTTGTGATGTTGGGGAAGGTAAACAAGATGTGAGAAAAAAGACATGGGATAGAGTTCCAGATCCAACTGCCACTAATTGGGGGCCATTGGAAACTATTTTTTCTGATTTTGAGTTCATTTATTAAATTAGGGTAAAAATGACAACAGTTAACTCAGATTCTTTTTGATGTGAGGAACTCATAGATAGTATCTATGAAAGTTCTTTGTAGTGGTTAAAGTGCATGAACGTATTTGTTATACATTCTACATACTTTATCATGAGAGACTGACATCGAAGTAGATTAATGAATATCTTCTTTCCTTGTACATGACCTGCTTCTTTTTATTAGATGACAAAAAATGAAAATTATTTTGTAGGCTGACAGCATTTGGAGAGATACTCTGTGCCAAAAGTGCCAATAGTTTGTTTTATTTTGTTTTGTTTTTAATTTATTATGTTTCATGTCAAACAACTCCTCCCATTTTTCCACCTGTGAAACAGAGAGCTCAATTACAAATATTTTCAGTAGAGGCAACACATTATATGAAGGGCATATGAAGTGATGGATGACAGATTAATTTCTGAGATCAGGTCTGATAAGAATGGGTTAAAGAGTAAAACAAAACAAAACTTCAATATCTGAGGCGTAGGGTGGGTTGGGAGAGAAGCAGTGTAAAAAGAGCTTGAATGAAAGCTCTGGAAAAATATGTAGCCACTTTAAGTAGAGTTCACCCTGTGGTCAAACATTGTTACAAACTCTTTGACAGATCAAAGGGAAAGTCTAGTTTCCTCAGCATAAAGGAGTTTAAAGAGTTGAGGAAACAAAAATGGAACCTCAAAACACTTTAGTCAAGGCAGAAAACATGTGAACTAAATGACTGAGAAAGTCTTCCAGGGTTGGAAAGTTTAAAGAAGCCACTTTCGAGTCTAGATGAGCAAAGGACAACACAGAAACTGAAGAGTAAACATACCACAGTTAAGAGGGAAACTTTTTACCACTGAGTGATGCTGGTGTCAAGAGTATGTTTAAGATTACCTTAGAGATCAAGGGTGGAAATTCTGTCTGGGCTAGTGGAGTCAGGAGAAAATCTCAGTGTGTGAGGGGAGAAATCAAAGTTAAAACCTCAAAGCTTCCCCAGAAAACCACAGACAAACTAGTAGAGGTATGTTTCCAATGTACCCTGATGGTGGGTTTCCAGAGGCAACGCTGTACGTTGAGGGTATTATGTAGAGATTCATTAGGGAAAAAACCACTCTCCTGAATTATTATATTGTTTTCCAAAATAAGAGGGAAACAAAGCAATGGAACAAAAGTGTGTGACCTAGGTAGCTTCAGCATTTACCACAGATAAAGATGCGTTTTCTATACTCTGATCCAATTTGTAAGTACAATAGAATAACTTCCACTTGTGTTTAAATCTAAGTAAACTGGATTTTAGACTTAAGATGCAAAGAATTATTTTGAGTATGTTTCCACTAAATATGTAGCAGTGAATATACATATGGATATAGAGATCACATGTTCAACCATTTAATACTAAATGCACAGAAATATGAAGTTGTTCTTACACTGTGGAATTTATAATCTGACTTCCTTTTCTCATGCATGAGCACATTTCTAATTTATTTTATGGAGATACTTTTTTTGAGCACTTCTTGTTTTGTTTTGTTTGTTTTTAATTTTTCAATCTCACCTCTTCCACAATGGCGAACACTCCTACACAGAAAAACCAAACGCTAATATTTGAGTCCTTCGTGGACATTGTAGGACTGCTTAATATTCTAACACTAATATTAAAAATAGCGTTAGTAAGTTTATAATTATTAGTAATAATATTTTTCAAGGAATCAGGAAAGTGGTGCATAAAATCGCTCTAAGTTATATTAATTAATTACCTCATCGATGTGAAAATCCTGCCATATATGAAAGCACCAAGGATGTTAGTAAAAACTTGACACAGTGCTTAATATTCTAGTCCTGATGCACTTTTGTCATCACTGAGATCATGTTTAATATGATTTGTAATACATATATGGAACATGTGATTATTTATTCAAATAAAATGATACATTCCCAGTATAATGCACTTTTTTCTGGCCCCAGCATTGTTTTCTGGGTATTTTTTCTCCCTCATGATCTCTTTGGAGCTTTCAACTGACTTGATCTCGGTTATTCTTGCTCTGTTGACAACCCTCTACTACTGGGAAAACTACCGGAAACATCTCTTCTTTTTGGCCTTTTGCCTACAATGAGCTCCTGAAATCTGATAGCTCTCAGGTTGTTCCTGCTAATTAATCCTGCCTGGTGTTCCTCTTCCTCTAGGGATCTTTTAAGTGTTGGTATTCCTTTAAGTTCACTTTGTTTGTTTACTCTATACATCCTTCTTGTATACATTCTTCCTGGGACATCCTAGCCTTAGGCCCTAGGCAGTTTATACCAATTGTAAACTATTGGCTTCTAAAACTCTGTATCCCAACCCTAGCCATTCCCTTAAGATAAAAAATTATAGTTTCAGCTAGCTATAAGAGCCCTCTATCTGGTGACTAGATTCAATATGTCAAAACATAAATCAATAAATTGAACAAAAATTTGATAACTTCTTTACGTTTATGACATTTTTCTTAAGAGCTACTACCATTCATTGTGCATGACAAGCTAACCCCCCCAAACAAAAAACAAATAAACAAAAAACCCAAAACACCATCCAACAAACCAAACAAAATCAACAAAAAACATTTAATCCTAAACTTCCATTCCCCTCACCACTCATTTCAAACTTCTAAATGGTTACCAGAACTTGCTGGTTCCAGCTCACAAATATTTCTAGAATTTAGCTCCTGCTGTCTAATTACACATTACCTCCCTTAGGCAAATCTCTCACCTGCCTGAAATATCTCCCCCAGGCCATCACCAGGTGGCCTCCTACCTAATTTTACACAAGTGTTTTTCTAGATCATAACTAAGTTTATCTTCCTAAACTCACATGTTGCGCCCATAAGATAGGGTTCAAAGGCTAATGCATATCAAGCCAAATCCAGCTTTTCCCAGGACTCTATATCCTCCACTTCCCCATAAACAGTAGCTTGCATACCCACTGACCTTCTTACACTCCCTTTCTTATCATTCTCATTCACTGCCATATGCTTTTACATGAAGTTCTATTAGTCTTGAATGCCCTTTGTGTTTCCCAGCTGGTAAAGTACTGCTTACCCTTTAAGTTGACTTAGTGAGGTCATATCTAACTCCCAAAGACAGTTCGTGGTTTCCTTTCCATATGCCTATATAACTATTCCTTTCTTCCCTGAAGCATTTTACTCACAATGGTATCATCATTCCTTCTCAATCATCTCTGCTTATCTGAAAGTCAGCTTTGCACTCTCTGTGGCCAAGCACTGAACTGTTTCTCTGAAGTTGCTGATATTCGAATCCTAGTTTTCTGACCATATTCCCAGACCCATTTCCATTAAAATGGGCAGCCACCCACCCCTGTTCAAGATTCCCTTTTCCTTTTTGGCTGTACTGTTAGTAACCCTGCATTTTTATTCTCTGGCTGTGCTTGCTCCTTCATCAAAACAAATTTGACTTCCAATTCATCAGAATTGTGCTCAGTGACTTCATTGCAATGACAATATTTTGGAAAAGGCAAGGATGTCACAATGACTTAAATCATTCTTCTTATGCAGGTACCAGAATATAACTCACACCATGCATTTGTGGTTACAATGTATGTGTATAGGTGTTTTATGCATTTTATTTATCCACATAAAGGGTCATTTTGACTAGTTTGCTGAGGCACATGCACTTTCTCACCGCTACCCCCCACCCCCGCGTCATGATACATGGCTGAATGATCTTGTTTAGTAACTGGATAATGTTGCAATTGTTAGCTATTGGAGAAGGAGGACATGGGAATGAATGGTAGGAGTGAAAATGAAGGCAGAGAACATCATGGTGTTTATGTTTTATCTGGCCTCTTTACCTCAGTTTGAGTCACATTGGATAGATAACAGAATGAGGTGTGTGTTGTTAGTTTTGCCTGTTTGTTAAGAGTGGGTTCAAATGTACTTGTTTTATTTTTCAGGTATGAATTCAATTATACCCATAGAATGTTAAATAAATATGAAATTCTGAAAATCTTTAAGTAAAATTTACTTATATCTTATCATTACTAAAAAGATTTCAGTTGGAGTAGGTTTTAGCCATATATGCCCACATGTATAGGAAGAATACATATATTATATAAATATATAATGTATAATGTACAATACATAGTATAATATTATACATTATATGTATATGCTTAGATATATATATTCCTTTGGGATTTATAAATATGTATGTATATTTATAATTTAAACCAAATTAAAATTCAGAAATATGTGTTTTATGTTTAGAAAGGTATGTGATTTTTTTAAAGATTATTTATTTATTTATTTATTTGAAAGAGAGCAAGGGAGAGTGAGAAAGAGAGCACACAGAGGGAGAGGGAGAAGGAGAAGCAGGCTCCCTGCCGAGCAGAGTCCAATGTGGGGTTCCTGTGGCTTGATCTCAGGAACCAGAGACCATGACCTGAGCCTAAGGCAGATGCTTAACTGACTGAGCCACACAGGTACCCCTAAAACATGTTGTTTGAATAAAAGGTATGTGTAATGTAAGTGATTTCTTTAAATCCTCAGTTGTAATTTCTTCATCTCTAAAATGAAAGGGTGGGAACATACATGTAAATATCTAGTTTTGAAATTCTCTTTCTCATTAACAAAACTCTCAACAATTGCTAAGACAATGGGAGGAAACAAGCAAACATACCTTTGTCCGTTAGAAACCTCTGTGACATTTGAGAAGCCCAGGAAGGATTGCATGTCTTGCTAAATTTTCGATTACAAGAAGTGCAAATGCTTTTAGATTTGTTTTGGCATGGCATGCAATACATTTCTTTTACCAACTTGGACTACCCACTGAAGTCTAGACTCTCAAATTCTTCAACTTTCATATTCACTGCCTGAGGAAAAACGCATGGGTAGAACAAGGAATGAGAATATGGCATTTAATTATTAAATCGGTACATGTGCTTGACTTGCAGAAGCCAGGTACAATTTAAATCTGGTTAAAGGAAGCCAATCTTCCATTTTCTGAATCTCTGAAAGCATGTAACCTTGCCTTTTGGATTTGAAGTCTTTTGAAAGCTACAACAGTTTAGCGTATAACTAATTAACTAACCAGAAATGAAAACATTCATTTGCGTTGGGCACACTCTTTGACCTTTTTCTTTTGAACTTTTCAAAAGTATTGCAGTATGACAGACATTTTCTTTTTCTGTAGTTACATAGTGGTCTTACAGGTTTTACACCAACTCCTGCAGGATGAGAGAAGAAAGTTAGTGGTTTTTCTTATTCTTCAATGTGCAAAGCACCTGTATTTGACTCTTCTTTGTTTCACCTTAAAAATCTGATAATTTTATGGTGAGCTATTTTGTTTTTTGTTTTTATTTTTATTTTTTATTTTTTGGCCACCAATAACAGCTATAGTTAAAGATATTATTTTATGTTAAAAGTAAAATGATGTCAGGTATTGATGCTGTGTATTATGCCTCCGTTGTCTCATTTAATATTCAAAAAACCCTAAGAAGTATGTGTTATTATGGTAGGTTTTTTTTACAGGTGTGGAGAAATTATAAAAATAATTATCCAAGTTCTCATATACTGTAAAAAGTTGGACGTGAATGTTCATACACCATTATTCATTGTAGCCAAAGCTTTTATTGACCTCAGAGGTCACTATCAGAATCACCAAGCACAGGGCTTACTGGGCATTTATGAATCCATAGTTTGGTCTTTTCTAGTGTGTGGTGGAACGGAAACGGAAACTGATTTTCAATTGTAGCTGGTGAAGATGGAAGAAGTACTCTTAACACCATATTTAAAGTCAGTTCAAGAGAACTATTCTCTTAGCAAATTTTCCAGAAGACTTTTTTTTTTCTTTAAATGCCAGAATCATTCTTTACATGTGTCTAACAGAATGTTCTTACTGTCCATGGTTTCATCAGTGAGGGGTATGCAAGCAAACAGCAGCTGTGCTCAAAACTCACGCTGTATGTGTGGGGTTCTTCCAAACCTCCATAAAAGGACAATGAATACAGAGCAAGAGTGTATTTCTTTGGAATTTTGACAAGAGTTCACTCCTTATCTCCTCAAGAGGCTAAACTGCGTTAACTTCCCAGGTAGGATAGTAACATTATTGGTTCACGTTCATGTAGTTTTTATCTCCCTTTGGGTTGACCAGATACTATTCTGTGATACGGGCAAATTTTATCTCCAAGCATAGGTTTGCTCTGGAATGAAGAATGAATACATCATTAAGGTGGTGTCTTTCTCTTTAAGACAAATGAATGTAGAGACTTGGACTTAATGCAATACAGACAATAAAATGCACTTATATTCTGAGTGGCTTTCTCAAAGGATTCCCAGGAGCTTTGCAAAAATTAAAAATTCTTAACAGCAACATCAAACATCAGTTACTTTGGTTTGGATTTTAAAACAGAAATTGATTTAACATTTTAGATCTCCAGTGGGGATTGCTTCTGCATTCATGAAAGCTGCTGTTAGAGGTAGATATGCCATATGACCAACAGCTGCTGATCTAGGCAAAGACTTTTATAGTTTCCAGAAAATCACAAAGATGCTTCCCTAACAACTGTAGCCATTGACCAAGCCAATCTGTGAGAGCTGAAGATGGAAATTTAAATACATGGTTATTAGCGCAAAGGACAGTTTACACAAGTGTTCTGGGACTGTCCTTATCTATCCTTGTTTTTGTTATTGCTACTATTTCTCTTGAGGCACAAATGCCCAGAATGTCTTGAAGATGATGTGAAAAACAATGAAACAATATACCTATTGTAAAATCAACCTTGAGCTTAAAATTTCAAGTATCACACCTGTCCTAATCAGCTCCTTGATATGGAACAAGAAACAATAAGAATATTGCAGACATCAGTTCCAGTATTCCCAATTTAACAAAAATAACTACACTTGACAGCTCGAGTAGTTTTTGTGAACACTACAGTTTTTTTCTTAGAAAGGCATAGAAAATAGAAGATGTTCTGTGTCTATATTTTTTTTGTATAAATAACTTAACAGGAAGTAAGAAAGAAGGCATTTAAGAAATCAGAATAGAAAGAGAAAAGATAGAATTAAACAAACAAACAAATAAACAATAAATACCAAATAGCTTGTTAGTCACATTTTGGTGTAATCAATCTCTCAAGTTATTAGGATAAGAAGAGCAAAATTATATAAATGTGGAGGATCCTAGGTATTGGAATTTGAGAGTATTGTTAATTAAACTATAATTAGCAATTAATTAATTAAATGATATCTATAAACATCGATGTCTTTAATTCCAATATTCACACACACACGCACATGCACATACACACATGAGAGAGCAAGAAAGAAGACAGCAGAAACTTTTAATGTGTGGTGTAGAAGGTGTTATTTTATTTAGATCTAATAATTCATATAATAACTAATTGGGTTGTAATTGCCTGAGAAGAGTGACCTTAGTGATTCACAACATAAAGTCCAAGATAAGATAGAAAAAGTAGGTGATTAGCCAACTCTTGTTGAATAAAGTGGGAATAATAATTGCTGCTTAAATCCATGAAAATTGGTTATTTTTACTTTAAGATAAAAATGTATTGGGATAAAATATTATTTTCAGCAAATGGTACTGGGACAACTGTATATTGACATGCAAAAGAATTAAATTATATACCTACCTCACACTATATACAAAAAAATAATTCAAAATATATCAAAGACCTATATGTAAGAGCTAAAAGTATGAAACTCTTAAAATAAAACATAGCTATAATTCTTTATTGACTTTGGCTTCAGCAATGAATTCCTAGGGACAACACCAAAAGGACAAAACAAGAATAATATAGGAAAATTGGACTTTGTCAGAATTAAAATGGTCTATCCTTCAAAAGATACAGTCAAGAAAGTGAAAAAGCAATCTACAGAATGGGAGAGAAATTTTGTAAATATAGTATCTGATAAGAAATCTAGAATATACAAAGAAGAATTGCAACTCAATAATAAAAAAACGTATTTTTTTAAAGTAGAAAGCATCTGAATAGACATTCTCCAAAGAAAGTGTGCAAATGTGCAATAAAAATACAGAAAGTTGCCTGTCATTAGTCTAAGGAAAATGCAAATCCCAGCCACAATCAGATACCATTTTACAATCATTAGGATGGTGAAAATAAAAAAAGGCAAATAATAGCAAGTGTTATCAAAGATTTGGAGAAGTTCTAGTACTCATATACCCCTGGTGGGAATGTCAAAAGGTGCAGCTGTTTTGCAAAACAGTCTGTAATTTCCTCATAAGATTAAACATAGAATTATCATATATCCCTATAATTCCACTCTTACGTATATAGACATGAGGATGAAAACATATGTTCACACAAAAACTTGGGCATGAATGTTCTAGCGTCAGTGTTCATAATAACGAGAAAAAAAAGTAGTAGAAACCAAAATGTCCATCAACTGATGAATAGAGGTATACAAAGTGTTCTCTCGATCCAAAGGAGTATTATTTGGAAATTAAAAGGAGTAAAATATTGACATATGTGGCCACATGAACGAATGTTGTTTTTTAAAATATTTTATTGATTTATTTGAGGGAGAGGGAGAGAGAGCACAGAGGGAGAGGAAGAAGCAGACTCCTCGCTGAACAGGGAGCCCAATGCAGTATATATACCTCCCAGGACCCTGAGATCATACCTGAGCCGAGGGCAGATGCTTAACCGACTGAGCCACCTAAGCACCCCAACATGAATGAATCTTAGAAACTTTATGGTAGGTGAAGAAAGCCATCACCAAAGACTGTATGTTATACGGTTCTATTTACAAGAAATGTCCAGAATATGCAAGTCTATAGACACAGAAAGTAAATTGCTATTTGCCTAAAACTGAAGAGGACAGAGTGACTGCTAGCAGGCATGGGAGTTTCTGTAGGAGTGATTAAAATATTCTAAATTGAGTATGGTGATGGTTGCACAACTCTGAATATACGAAAAGCCATTGGATTAAACACTTTACATATACAGTATATGAAATATATCTCAAGTATACTGTTATAAAATAGACCAGTATAAATAAGTGTTGCAGACATTTCACACCGATGGTTTGGATAGTCTCTTTGGTATGAGGAAAGCAAAATCAGATACAAAGTATGAAAAGATTATTCAAAAGGTATTGTTCTAAAATAGAAATGTCATTACTACTGAATTGTTCTAAGAAAGCTTTGGACAGTTATCAAAAAGAAACATACTCTAACATGTTAATCAGTCCTTTCTTATTAGGCAGGTTTATAATTTTAAAAAAGAAAAACAAGAAAAACAAACAAAAAGAAAACAGTTATACTGACATTAATCAACCTTAGCCAGTGTTTCACAAATTTCTCATTAACCGTCAACAGGGCTGCCCAAATTGTTTAGAAGACTCAAAAAATATTCATTGCCACCTGTAGAAAAACAATTCAAATGGCATGATCTCCTGACTGTATCATAGGAGTCATATCATAGGAATCATATTAACATGCAATTTTCAGTATTCTGGAAAATGTGATGGAATTCAGGGGACAAAGAGCATAACCATAACCAGTTACAAGAGCACACCCATAAAACAGATACGATGATATAAATTGGATGAAGCTTTAGGGAATATACAAGCATTAATTAGAAAAGTTAGTTATATAGTATCACCCCCAGGCCCCCCCCTCCAAAAAAAACCGTCTAGCTGCTACTGGCAAACCATAAAATACAATGAAGAAACATATTTTCCACCATACTTCTATGCATAAAAGACAGTAACACTATTCCATCTGTGGTACGTTATGTCATATTGCAGTGTCGTCATTATTCTGGATTTGGAGAGGGCTCCCTCAGCAGCTGCGTCGGCAACCTGCCCCACAACACATTCTCCTGAGGTAGAAGTACATGAGAATTTAACTAATGTTCTCTCTCATGTACAGCTATGTACTAAAAAAGAAACAACACATTGGAAAGTCCTATTTCTATGGAGATGTCCATAGATACTAAAGGACCATGAGAATCACAAGATATATTTACGTAACTGTAAAGCACAATATGTAATAAGTTATGATATATTGATTGCGTCTGACAACTCTGGACACTCTAACAGTTTTCAAAGCATTCCCACCTCCCTTATTAGAGTCTCTCCCAACCTAGAGAGCAAAGCTGAGCATTTTGCAAACAAAATAAGGAAGGCTTTGACAGGTGAAATTATGCTTCTGATGCTAAAGAAGGCATGCACATGTATGGGGAAGGAAGCCAGGGGGAATACAAAGTCATAGGAGGGAAATGGAAAGGTGTGGCATGTTCCTACAGCTTGAATTCTGCATCAAAACAAGTAGGAGTACACACAGAAACTTGTTCTAGTTCAAAGTGTGTGTGTGCGTGTGTTGCCTATATCATGATATATATTCCATTATGTAATGAAAGAACAAAGTATATACACCTGCCAGTTTCAATTGTACATTTCTCCAACTCCACCACTAACGTCCCAGTCCAAGGCACCATCCGTCATCCCTTCTGAAAAGGAACCTCCTAGAGTCTTGCCTCCACTCACCCTGCCTCCCCTCTCAGGCTCTCCCATACAGCAGAGTCATTCCTCCAGCTTGTGAGTCAATTCATATCTCTGTACAAATCATCCTATGTCTTCCTCTCTCAGAATCCAATCCAAAGTTCATCAAATGCTCTAAAGATGTATATGATCAGAGTTCCTGATAACGTCGTGATCTCAGTTCCTGTCACTCTGGCTGTCATTCAGTCCTCTCCAGCTACGCTAGCACTGGTCTCTTCTGTGTTCCTCCAATACAACAAGAATACTTCACTGCAGGACCTTTATAATGACAATTCTTTCTACCAAGAGTTTTCTCCCTTCTGCTATCCACCTGGGGTTTCTCTCACTCATCTCAAACGCTTTCCTGAGCACCTACCCAAATCCTAGACAAACAAAAACAACTCTCCGCTCTTTCCCTACTGTGTATTTTTTTTTAAAGATTTTATTTATTTATTTATTTTTGAGGGAGATGGAGTGAGAGCACTACACATGAGTGGGAGAAGGGACAGAGGGACAAGTAGAGAGAATCCTAAGCCAGCTCAACGCCAAGCATAGAGCCCAAGACGGGGCTCCATCTCAGGACCCTGAGATCATGATCTGAGCTGAAATTGAGAGGTGGATGCCCAACCAACTGAGCCACCTAGGCACTCCTACTATATCTTTATTTATATTACCCATAACCATCTGAAATAATGTAGAGTGTATCTGGTTGGTAGCAATCTTTACCCTTAGAATATAAGCTGCATGCAAGGAAGGCCTTGATCTGTTTTGTTCTCTGCTTCATCCCCAACACTTACTATGCTCCAACTAAAGAAGACACTGAGTATTTTTTATTGAGATGTAATTGACGTATAACATTATATTGGTTTCAGGTGTACAACATAATAATTCAATATTTGTTAATATTATGAAATGATCACCATAATAAGTCACTATACATGGTTACAGTTTGTTTTCTTGTGATGAGAACTTTTATGATCTACTCTTGGCAACATTAAAATATACGAAACAGGATTCCCTGCAGTCACTACACTGTGTATCATGTTTTGTGATCTCTTTATGTCATGTCTAGAAGTTTGTACCTTTTACCACCTTCACCCATTTCCTTCACCCCTCAACCCCCACCTTTGGCCAGGACTGGTCTATCTGTTCTCTGTGTCCATGAGTTCTTTTTGTTTTTTTAAGATTTAATTAATTAATTCATTCATTTAATTAAGATTTAATTTAATTAATTAGAGAGCACGCATAGGGTGGGGAGAGGGAATCTCAAGTAGATTCCCTGCTGTGTGGAGCCCAAGGTAGGATTTGATCTCATGATCCTGAAATCATGACCTGACCAGAAATCATCAGACACTTAACTGACTGATCCACCCAGGTGGCCCTCTTTTTTTTTTTTTTTTTTTTTAAGTAGAGTCCATATACAAGTGAGACCATACAGGATTTGTCTTTCTCTGGGTATTTGTCTTTCTCTGACTTATTTCACTTAGCATATGTCTTCAAGGTCCAAGCATGTCATAGCAAATGACAAATTTCCCTTCTTTTTAATAGCTAATAATATTCCATCATATATATATATATATATATATATATATATATATACATACATATATATGTGAATTTTTTCATATATATGAATATATGAATAATATATGAAATATATATTTTATATATATTCATATTATATTCATATATAAAATATATATGAATGTATATGAGAAATATATATGAATAAAAAATAAAGATGATAGCAGTAGTTACATCATGTGTTTGCTTTCTTTCTCTCAAATAAATGAATAAAATCTATATTTTAAAAAGTTAGCTTTAGTATTTACATTTTGTGATATAATTAAGGGCAATTTAACTTGAATCAGGAAATCTTAACATCCTAGAACAAAACCTAAAATTCAGAAGAATATTTAGAGGCTTTCAAAGCTGAAATATCTTATGTATAAGCAGTGTCTGACAGCTTTTATATTGGGAGGTCTGCATTCTGTCACTTAGAGCCTACTGATTTATACTTCACATATACTTGTAACAAGCCTGTCTTTCTTTCCCTCCCTCCTTCCTTCCTTTCTTTCTCTCTCTTTCTTTTCTTCTTTCCTGTGTCTTTCTTTTCTTCTTTCCTCCCTCTTCCCTCCTTCCCTCTTTCCTTTTTCTTTCCCTTCCTTCCTTCTTTCCTTCCTTCCTTCCTTCCTTCCTACCCTCCTTCCTTATTTTCCCAGTTTTCAGCATATTAGAAAACTGAAAGTGAGAAGAAGACAGCTGAATTAAGTCCAACATACAAGTGACATGAAAGCTGATGACCTGATAGTGAGAAAATTGAAGAAAATCTTGACAAACTAGCATAAATACCATAAAACACAGTTGCCATGAATCATTTATGTGGTGATACATACATACCTTTCCTTGCAGACAGGGAGTCAACTGTTAAAATAACATGTGTTACTTAGTGTTGGAACTTAAATGAGAACTCTCAATAATTGACAAATTTCTGTACAAAATGCTACACTTTTTTTGCAAATATGATGACTGACATGCCATAGTTTCATGGGCACATGTTACTGTATACAATCTACAAATGAATGAAGTCCTCCAATGAAAATATCTCAAATGAATCAAATATTTTATTATATAGTGATAAAATGTATAGCACCACACTATAATTCTTTAATGCATTATTTTATTGCTTTTATTTTCATGTTTACTGGGTAATTCTTTAAAATAATGGCCCAGTTAAGGTAATTAATGTTGAATTGCAGTGGAAATCCAATTGAATTACTTGTGACATTCACATTAATACTAAATGAGTTCACTGTGATTAATGCTGTTAAATAGATACCAGAGGAATTAATATTGATTAGGCAATTATTTTAAAGTGTTACTGTTTATTGCAATTTATACCGACTTCTTTTTTTTTTTAGTAAACCTTTCTTTATTGGCAGCTGTGGAATCACCCAGGGAGCCCAAATTAGGAGCACAAAGTTTTGTTCTGTTTTCTTGCATTTAAAATGGCAAAACATGAAACCTCCTTTTATGTTACCCTCCTTGGTCGTGGCTCCCAACATCTTGAGGCTTTCAGTCATTTTTGAACCTCTGCTTAAAAGTTGTCCCAGATTCAGTGTGCCTCTACCTCCTGTGTGGTTGTAATGTTGCCCTTATCCTTAGAACCTGTCTCAAGTTCTATTACCTACATGATACCTTCTCTACTCAGCTAAACTTAACATCTGAGCAATAGTTTAAAGAGGCAGAGCACTAATACATCATTTGAGATTTAAGATATGATAACCTAATCACGACTCACATTTTCATATGTACTTACAAAATATATCATAGAAATATTTTCACCAATAGGAATATTTACATTGCATGGTTAGATTAAATGGACTATAATTGCACTGCATTGGTATGTTTTTATCAGTCCTCTTAAGTAGTGGAAAATAATGGTAGTTATTTCTGTGCTTATCATACACTGAATGGGACTTTTCACGAGAGTGAAGAGTTATAAACAATGTATGCCCTCACTCGATGTCTGGGCAGAAAACTGGGAGGCCCAGGAGCATATCTTTGAACTTCAATATGTTTTGTGTGAATGTATATTAAATAATGTTCTCAGGTAGTTACAAAGCATTTCTCAGATATTCTGGAAAATAAACTAGGCAAATAAATTACTGAGAGTGCAACTGTAGAAAATGAGACATTTTCATTCAGAAACAGTTGGTTCTTATATGATAGCAGAAATTCCTCTTTTAGCAATAGTGAGTAAATTCTGTTTATCAGATGAAAGCAGGGAAAATGTTGCCTCAAAAGCAGAAGGAGAACATATAGGAGGACAGCTACCTTGCTCTCTTCTATATCAGTCAGGGTTCTCCAGAGAAACAAAACCAATTACATAATAGATATATAGAGACAGATAGAAAGACAGAGAAAAGGGATGGGGGAGGAGTGAGATACAGAAAAAGAGACAGGGAGAGAGAGAATAAGAATTATTATGTATTTTATGGAATTGATTCTTGTGATCGTGGGGACTGAGAAGTCCCAAATTTGTGGGCAGGCTGGTAGGCAGGAGTTAATGTTGCAGTCTTAAGCCAGAATTTCTTCTCCTCCAGGGAACCTCCTTTTTTGTTCTTAAGAACTTCGACTGATTGGATGAGGCCTACCCACATTACCATGGATAGTTTCCTTTTCTTGAAGTCAGCTGATTGCATATCCTAACCAAATCTGCATTAAACCTTCACAGCAAAATGTAGATTAGTGTTTTATTGAATGACTGGGTACTATAGCCTAGTCAATTAACATTGTAATAAAAAAAGCGTCTCTTTTTTTCTTTCTTTTTAAAATTACTTGATTTCTCCCTTCCTTTCTTTTTGTTTTCTTTATTTTCTGTATTATAATTAATGATTTTTTGGAATTTTTTTCTAGGTTTTTTTTTTTTTTTTTTTTTTTTTTCTAAATCTTGATCATGGCATCTTTGCTTTTGTCAACTGGGATATTTTTTATTATCACAGATACAGTTATTTGTCTGTCTTTCTTAACACCCTCCTTTCTTCCTATGTTCAGAAATGATATTTCATATTTCTGCTGTAAGTAGTCATATCAATCATTACAATCATTAGAAATAAAAGACAAACTGCCCTTTAACTTCATGTTTTTAACATTATAAGAACTACTGATGATAATGAAGGATAGGCATAATGATCAAGTGATGAATCATTTGTATTAGAAACAAAACATATTCTGATATATGAACATGAAAATAGTTTTTGATGCCTAAGATAATTAATACCAACAATTAATTGCATTTCTTTAAATCATATTTTGGGCCTCAGACATTTTCTAATAAAAGCCTGTGAGCAGAGCACTTTGCTTATTAAACTATATTCTCAGGTCATGCTTCATATACAGATTGATTTGCATTTTTTATTGATTCACTTTTTCTCCAGGCTTTAATAGTTTTGCTGAAATTAAGCATGTTTCCCAACTACAGGGAGTTGCTCTGAAAAATTTTGATATACTCTAATAGTTCTCAAAGGAAAAAAGTCCAACCACTCATACAAATGCTCTCTGTTTATGTCCATGTAAAATTCCTCAATTTAACTTCAAGAAATGCTTAATGTATTTCTGTAGGTACATGGTTTATTGCATTTTTCTAGCCAGGAGTATATTTAAACTGAGAGTAGTTTGTCTTGTTGTCACAAAAGAAAACTGTTATTTCCCTTGTCTTTGCATGATCGTGATGCAGTGAAGAAAAAGATTAGAAAAAAGAGCACTATAAGTGGCAAAACCCAAAAGGGAATGCCTCCTGGCCTCACACAATAATAGAAATACCCACAGTAAAAGACCATTCAAAGATTATACTCAGTTTCCAGCTAATCAAAATAACCAGCAACGGAAAGTGGAGACATTTGTAATACATCTCCAGGATTTGGATTATGTCATAAGTAGTGGTTATAAAACATATAAAATCAATATCAGTCCGGTCCACAAGAGAAAAATATTTACAACTTTAAAAAAAAGAATCAACTGAAGAACATTGAAGCAAGTCTGCTCCCTTTGAAAGTAGGATTCTTATCTCCAAAGCATAACTGCTTTTGCTACAAATCTTATAATATCTTCCACGGCACATGTGCAATAACTGATCTTAAAAGATACATAGTATTATGTGGCTGAGTATCTCTGGGAAAAATCCAGCTCTTAAAGTTAAAATGTAGTTTGAGGCTTATCAGGTGATATTTATGGCATATCTTGTTAGAGAAGAATTATCATTGCTTCCATTAGTGATTAGTGCACCAGAAGCTAAACCTTTAATGCCTTCAAGAATTCATTCTGTTACCATTAGCTTATTATTATTTCATTCCTTTCTTTTAGTATTATCAGTACAGTGACTGCTTTCATTTCATCAAGTTAATGCACTAGCTGCTATTGCTAAATTTTCCCCCATTATTGCTTAGATTAGACTTTTTCCTAAAACAGCTTGTGAGTGAGTGGAAAAGAAAGTTTCTCTTCATTCACCTGCTATTCTTTTCTTAAAAAATAAGTGAATGAGGATTTGCACCTTGTGTTTATTTCCTATCTAAGTAGGCAAAACCATGCTTTGCCAGTTCATAAATAATATGATACATATAATATTGCTGATGCTGCCTTTTTCGCCTTCACCAGATCCATTTTTTGGATGGGGCTGGGGCTGCAGATCCTTGTGCCACTCCTGTGTAGAAGTTGTCTCTGCCATTATGTACGGTTCTGTAAGACTTCCCTCACACTGGGGCACCTGGGTGGCTCAGTAGGTTGAGCGGCTGCCTTTGGTTCAGGTCATGATCCCAGGGTTCTGGGATGGAGTCCCACATTGGGCTTCCTGTTCAGAGAAGAGTCTCTGCTTCTCTCTTTCTCCCTCTGTTGCTCTCCATGCTTGTGCTCTCTCTGTCAAATAAATAAATAAAACCTTAAAAAAAAAAGTTCCCTCACATGTACAGTGAGATTGTATTCTTCCAACAAAATTGACTTTCAATCTCACTTGGAAAGACTTTGTTCTGGAGTATTTGATATTGTTATCAGTGATTTTCAGTCTTTAAACATTGTATTATTAGAGTTAAATAGTCAGACTATGCCCAGGGTGTTAAGTGCCATCATCCTCAAAACAACCATTGCATGAAATTTGTGATGTTGTGAATTCAGCTTGTAGGAGGATATTATTACTGGTATTTCCAGCCCATTATCTCTTTGGATAGGTGTAAAAAATGGATTTTGTATACTTAGTTGTGTTTCTTATAGAGTTCATGTGATGATAGTTTAAAAATATTTTGCACTTTCTAAAAATTTACAGTTATTGACATGGATTACACACATTCCTATATTTTAGGTCGAGTCAGTTCTCATGAGCATAGTTTATGAGGCCTATCATTATCTGGCCACTGTCTCTACATGATTTCTGCTCTTACCTTCATTCTGTATCCCTTACTCTGCTGTTGGTTAGCCATGTGGAAGACAACAATTCCAGAAGTTCCAGGTCTCAGGGCTTTCTGGTCTCTGTGTAGATCTTTCTTCCTGCTGTTAAATTAGTTCAACAAGGAAGACTGTAAGCATCCCAAGGTTAAGATACTGAAACTGGGGACAGCCAATCGCAAACAGCCAGCTATGCTTTCTCAAATAAAGCAAGGGCTTACGTTATAGCCAATCAAATAATTTCCTTGCTTGGCTTCCATATATTCTCTCTAATAGTCTTGCCACTAGCTCCTGTCCTTGGAGCTCTACTAACGAATTCCAGTTTGACACTGCCTGATTTGAGTTGAATTTTACTCAAATAAACTCTTAAAAAACTGAAAATGCTGCAGCTTATCTTTTAAGACTAGCTATCACATTTCTTTTCCTCTTTCTTTGGCTGGTTAATTCCTTTTCATTCTAGGAATAAGCACAGAAATGACTACCTCAGAAGAATGTTCTTTGTTCTTCCAAGGCTGAATTAATTGTATTACCTTGATTTTCTCAGAGTACTTTGTATTCATCCAAGTTAGGGCACTTACCTCATGAAACTGGAACTTCCTATTGTTGAGTGTCTTTATAGTTCGTTCTCTACACTTAGCACCTAGCATTGGAGATAGGAAATCACTATTGACTGACTGACTGACTGAATGAATGGTTTTTCCTTTGTAGTGAAATATATGCTATACACATGAGTAGATAATAGTCTTTCTGTTCTGTATTTATGACAAAGGAAAATAAAGTCTTATTCTCATTTCCATCTAGCCCCTTTATTATTTTTTTTTGAAGATTTTATTAATTTATTTGACAGACAGAGACCACGAGAGAGAGGGAACACAAGCAGGGGGAGTGGGAGAGGGAGAAGCAGGCTTCCCGCAGAGCAGAGAGCCTTATGCGGGGCTGGATCCCAGAACCCAGGGATCATGACCTGAGCCAAAGGCAGATGCTTAACGACTGAGCCACCCAGGTGCCCCAGCCCCTTTATTTTGAAGTGTTAGCTGAAAGTGTTTTGGAGCCATGACTATGGGAGGTCTCACTTTAGACTATGCTGACAACGGATTAAAAAAATGCACTTAATGAAATGTGTTCAGAAACACATAGCAATATTTTTGGAAAGGTTTTTCTTCTCATCTTTTATCCAATTAATGAAGCATTTGTATCCATGAGTCTCCCTGCTGTTAAGTGGTTAGCTTTCTCTTTTAGCTTTAATTATCTTGAGTTAAAGGAGACTTTTTTTTTTTATTTGTTTTTAATCACAAACAAGTGAAAAATATCCATATCTCCTTGAGGTATTTTCTCAAGTTTTTCAACTATATTTAAACAAAAAAAGGTAGTAGAAGCCTCATCCCACTCTCTCACTTTGACAGATTTGGCCTCTTGGAATAGTCATTGGGATATTGATTTGGTCACAATCCTTCCAGACTACCTCATAATAAAAGTAGAGGGTTTTACCTCAAAATATTTGTTGCAGAAAATGAAACCACTCCTCACCTTGAATTTAGCTAAAATGCCATTAGCAGAAGTGACTCTGTAGACGAGGTGCCTCTAATTTGATGAAAAGCAACCTACAAAGAGTTTTATAAACTATTTCTGAAGCTTTGCTTGTATTGCTGTTACATGTTTTCCCTTTTTTATAAACATGGAGCTTCTATAGTTCTTTCTTTCAAGAAAAAAACAAAACAAAAATTAAAATACTGTGTCATTGTCCTATTGTTTGCAAACGTTATGATCCTTTTGTGGAAGTGAGACAACTCTTGCTTAATGGATAGTGTCAAGTATTAAAATGAACAACATATTCTATTTATTCCTCATCTTAACACTCTTCAGATAGAATGAAAAACTTGAACATTGCATTTTTTTAGAAGATTTGATTTATTTATTTGACAGAGAGAGAGAAAGAGCACAAGCAGGGGGAGCAGCAGAGGAAGAGGGAGAAGCAGGCTCCATGCTGAGCAGAGACCCTGATGCAGGACTCGGTTTCAGGACCCTGGATCATGACCTGAGCTGAAGACAGATGATGCTTAACCAACTGAACCACCCAGATGCCCCTTGAACATTTCACTTTAAGATCACTTACGATATTATGTGGTATTGAAATAGCAAATTAGTTTCTAGGTTTTTTTTTTTTTTTTTTTTTTAAGAAATATAGCTTTAAGTGAGATCATAATCCAGTTTTAATTATACATTTCCCTTGGATGTACCCAATACATATTCAAATCATATAAAATTATACAACAAAATGTTTAAGACAAATTTGGCTATAACTTTAGATGAAAATAAATGAAAACTACCCAGATGTGGCTTCTAAATAGTCCATGTGTTCTCTGTTCTAGCAGTGCCAATATTGCTTAGGAATTTATAATAACATATTCCTTAAATGAAATACTTCATGTTGTAAATCACTTACCTAAAATTCATTATTCTACACTGAGTTGCATTTTTGGATCATTTATAACTGATCTCTTCTGAGAAGCTGTTGTATATGTTGATAATCTGTGCACCTCAGATACCATTTTTATAATGTTCTCTTCCTTTCTCTGCCAATTATCTTGAAATATTGGTTTATGCTTGCTTTCTAGATTTCCTTAGTACTCTCTTCTCATTATTGGATCCAATTTTGTGGGTTTTCTTCTTCATCATTTTGAACATTTCTGGATATTTGGATGCACAGATCATCCATCTCCGTGAACTTCTCCCTTGATTCAATAACACTACTCTTAAAACAAAAGAAAACACTCCTCTTTCATGAATTTCTTATTCTGCTCATTGACATCTCTGTTCATGTTTTCCTGAATCATCGGGATTCCCAGAGGTTTTATTTCACCCTGTTCTGCACACTTCTCCCTTTCCATGGCTCCAGTTTCTTTCTACAACAGATGTATCTTCTATTGATGTCATTTTTTCAGTTTTGTTTTCCTTATGAGTTTTACAAATGAATTGCAAATGCTTGTTTGTAATCTCCATGTAAATCAGCATGTTCTTGTTATCCCTCTCTTCCCTCTTTGTACCAAAAGACCCTTATCATCTTCACCATGATAATTACAAAACTATTTTCCCAGCCTCCTAGTTTACAAACTTCCAAGTTGTTTCTTTCTGTTTTCATTTGCACAATCAACCGCAAGTGTGGTCAAATTGTCTTTAATGGTTATCCCCTTTTTTGTTCCCATTTACTCTGACATATTTTCATCTTTCTTCCATTGAACTATAGCAGGAGACTTGTCTACAGGCTACACATGGATCCACTCCTCAGCATATCATCCAATCTGCCACCAGCTATCCTTCCAAAATACTAGTCTGGTCATATCATCCGTCTAGCCCTCCACAATTATTCCCTAGTTCCATATTAGCTACACGTCCCTCCAATGTACACACTGTATAACAAGGGCTGATGAAACCTGGCTCCAATCTTCTGTTTCTTATTTCTCTTCTTATTACTTTAGTCATATCAAACTTCCCAAGTTCCCTGCATTTGCTTTTCTTTTATTCATTGGCATTTCTTGAATCTGGAATGTAGTTCCCTTCCTCATTGTTTATCAATACCTCCTTGAACTAATCTCTCATACAAACTCCTATGCCTCAGTTTTCAAGAAGCTTTCCTCAAATCATATTCTCTCTTCTTCAGTCAATTCTAAAGTCAGATTAGGCTTTCCTTCCTCTGGATGGACAAAGGATGTTGCTTCAGCCCCCTTTTTAGATTTCATTTCATTTGGAGTTAGCCGTTTACATGGCTGTTGCCAGAACTAGATATTAACAACATTCATGTGTAAGCATCACAGAATTTAGTTGATGAATACATAAGCAATAATCATAAACTACTTGAATTAACATTACTAATATTTTCCTTCTTTGTTTCTTACTCCTTTCTTTACATCACTGGGTTACACTCTTCACTGTTACATTATCAGGGAATTCCAATGGGGACTTGACAGTTACAAAACACACTTTAGAATAATTCAGTATCCTCGGAGTATTTATTATAAAACTATTTGGTTATTCAACAAGAGGCCTCTAGAGAGATTTTCACAAGTTCTTCATGGGGCTGAGGACCATATGACTTTAAATTCAATTGAATGAAAGTGTTGTGGATTCTGCCTACTTATTTCATTTGGACTAGGCTACCATTTAGTCAAACGAATGCACTAAACCATGTCAGCTGGCAGAAACAGGGCCTCAAAAGTGTCAGACAACTTGTCTAGGCCCTATCACCATTCTTGGATTCTGAAAAGAACTGAAGTTTCAGAAGAGCTTTAGAGTGCTGAACATAAACTAATCCAGAGACCAAAGACCTGGGGAAGCAAGAAAGTCCAGAGGGAAGCTGAGGACACCTGCCATGTTTGATTCCAATCTGAGAGCAGTAACACTAATGTCAGAGCCCGTGCTAATACTACGAGTCATGAGGGTGTCATAGACGGACCTCTTCTCCCTATACACTCCATTTTTTGTCTATAACCTTTAAAGATAGTTTTGTAATCTATTACCATGTAATGAACTTGTAATAGATAATTTAAAATCAATTAGTCATCACTAAAAAATTAGTAACAAAACGAACTTTTTAAAAAAATATCCCTCATGATTCTGTGGTTTGGCATGAGCCAGTTGTGTGGTTATACTCGTTCACGTGGAGTCAGCTGGAACTCCAGCTATCAGGAGGCTGGACTGGTATGTTGTACCCAACAGGGCTCAGTCTAGTGACTGAATAGTTGATGTCCTCACTCTTTGGAGTTCAGCTAGGGACATCAGCAAGATTGCCTCATTTCCCCTCCACGTGGCCTTCGAATGGAATGAGGTTTTCTCACAACATGGCATCTGGTTTCCAAGAAAAAGTGTATTAAGGGTGCCAAAGCAGAATCTGCAGATCTAAGACTCAGCCTCAAAATTAGACAGTGTCATTTCTGCTTCATTGTCTTGATCAAAACAAGTTAGAGGGTGAGTCCAGGTACAGAGGGAAGGAGAATAGACTTAACCTCTTAATGGAAGAAATGATAAAAATTTTATAGCTATCATTAACCCACCATTCGTATATAACAGAGAACGTTATACTGTGGGTACAATTTGACCAAAAAAAAAAAAAATTAAAAAAAAAAAGAAAATAATAATAAGAAGAAGGCAGCTTGGGACTGCCAGCTAAACATTATAGACCAGTATTTTCAGTGCAGACTAAAATTATATAATATAATATAAACATTTTAAGGGGAACGACATGACACTGCTGAATCATCGAACAGATTGTCAACTAAAATCATCTTGCCTTTTTTATATATACATCTGTTGTCAAAAGCACACTATACTTATTTTTATTTTTGAACGTATGTTGAATCAATAACTGTGTTTCTTTCCAAAAATCATTTGATATAATTTTCTGGCATAACAAATCGTCATTGAGTTAATGTTGATATCTAGTAAGTGACAGGAATATATGCTCAGTAGTTATAATATTTAATACACATCAAATTTATTAACTATAATTATAGAATGAATTTTCTTTTTTTAAAGCTATAAATCTCAAGCCACTAAAATATGAGTAAATTTTTCAAAGACACATAAATGGACAATGAAGAACAGAGTAAAATTTATAATTTTAATTTCTACATATGTCATCTTTTGGGGTTATCATTATTATCACTCTTTTAAATCTGAGGTCTAACCTAATGATTTGCTTAAATAGCCACTTTAGAGGTTAAGGGGTAAGTGAATTTGAAATCACTTGTAAAATATGTGGAGTAAAAAGATCCTTAAAAGATAAAGAAGAGCTTCAGATTTCAGCACATTTCATCACTTGAAATTCCTTTAAAACACAAATTTTGATTTTGATTTAAATTCTGTTTCTTATTTCTGAATCCTTGAATTAATGAGGAAACTGAAATCACAAAGACATTTGCCAATCTGTAAAAAGACTTCTGAATTCCCTGCAGGATAGGTCTAATGAAACTTACCTTCTATGGAGTCAGCCAACAAGGAGAAGTAGCTTTCTCCCTATTCCTTTCCATATGTTTTCATCGTGAGCCGTCCCTAAGTGGTTATTACAGCTCTAGATTTAAATGAGTATTAGAGCTGTGTTCATTCTTGCAATACCATTGGTTATTCAACTGGGAGAGATGTCAATTTCTAAGTGACTCCAATTCTTTAATGCTATTTTGGACTTACATATTATTGTTAACGTAATAAAGTTTATGCACTCATAATAAAGGTCAATTTTCTGAGATAGATGAAAATAAAATTAAGGTTTTGAAGAAAATTTTCTTGGAAAATTTTAGCTCACATACATTAATTCTTAGGTAAAGAATAACCTTAGTAAACTCAAGTGAATGAAAGAGCCTTATAAAATACCATGAAATCAATTGCAGTTTTGGACTATTTCCTTATTTAAAGCCAACCAAGTGACTTGAAATAATGACAGTCCCAAAATATACTGTGCTCTTACATGCCCTTGTGATTTTAAAAAATTTAATTCACTTTCCTTTGTATGTGTGTGTATTTGTGTGTGCATGTATGTTTGCATCTGTGTGTCTCTAACTATAAGGATGGATAGACAGATACATAGATAAACTTCTTCTTTAAATTGTCTTGTCCTGTTCACCCAACTTAATATTTAAAAGCACTTCAGTCTTTGTGAGCTATTATAAATCATGCCTGTGGAATCTTTAATGTTAAACTATCAGGACTATTTGGCATGAAAGTTTGGCATTATCCAAAATAGGGAAAAATTAGACTTTATGACTATTATGACTGGCTTTGAGCCGTGAAAAAATAAATTTAATTAATATTACAAAAATACAAACTCTGTAGTTTACCTTGGCTTGTTCATATGGCAAAACATCTCTGGCAATTAATTTGAGTGTGGCAGACACTCATGCCACAAAATAGTATATGAACGCATTCTATGCCCTATTCACAGTAATCTAGTAGATGCAGCTGCATAAGAATATACTCAAATGAAACCTAAAATACTTGAAGGTGTGTAACTATGACCACACTTTTGTCCTCCAAATAGGATTCTGCATGCCATATTCTCTGCTCTTCTAAACTAAACAGAATCCATGAAATATCCACTTCAGCATCTTTTGCTTTCATGAAAAGATTCTGTACCTACATTGTTTCACATTCACAAAACCTGAACGTTCAACCTGTATTGTTTTGGACTCTAGCTCTTCCTTTGTCAACAATAAACTCTAGTTATTTGCCAATTCATACCGTTTCAAAAAATGCCTGAAGATTCCAAAAAGTTATTTTGTTAAGTTCTAGGGTGTGTTAGATTCCCAGAAGAACCAAAGAAACCAGTTAATTTTCACCTAATATCTTGGTCAAATGCATGGAGAGAAAATATTCAAACTAGTAATTTCAGTAGAATAGATTTTTTAAAATAACTGATCAAAACCCCTGTAATGCATAACAGTGGTGACTAACCAAGTCATTAGGTGTCTGGAAACCATGTAATTGATTGGCGGATTCTGTGTATTCTCCAATACGGAAGAAATTCTCACCTGCATGCTGTCAAAAAGGAGACAACAGGCCAAAATGGAGTCATTTATGTTAGGTCTCAAGTCTGCAAATGAAGACTGAATACCTGCACTTTCAGCCTCTCTCAAAATGTAACCTTCAACTGGAATTACCAGATCAGCACTACTGAGGAAATCTGTCCAACTTGTCCTCTTATTGTTTGGAAGGAGGTGCTTGCTTGAAAGTTGCTAGTAAACTTCTTATTCCCACCACCTTTCTGCCTTTAAAAATCTTTGCTTTTCTACAGCTTTTTGGAGCTCTTTGATGATTGTGGAATAAAACTAATTAGATCTTCAAATTTACTTAGTTGATTTTTTTAAAATAACACACACACACACATACACATACACACATGCAGGCAGCTTTTAAGTTTTTGTTTTTGTTTTTTGTCTGGTAAGACAGATAAGTATTCTTGCAGAAAAGGTAAACATTACATAAATATGTGACTACCTCCAACATCCTTAAATTTGTCATCTTGCAGAAAAAAATTTTCAGTATTTTGAGTTCTAATTTTCCTTCAGTTACATAATTTAGACTAATATATCCAGAGTTAGCCCTATTCATTCCTACTCTCTGAGTGCAATACAACTACAATAAATGTGTTTTGGGAACTTTGACTTAGCAATATCTTCGCCACTTGACATAGCAAAAGAGATGGGAAAAAAAAATCTCTAAACATGTTTCCACTGAAAAATTTAGATTTTTCTAGATTTACATGCAATTCAATAGCCCAATAGTGCGCCATTAAAGGCATATGAAATCATTTCCAACTGGATTTTTAAAAATATCCATTTTTTTTTTTTTTTTTACTATCTTTATTATATAGTCCTAACTAGCATTTTGTGTTTCTATAGGAAAGGGAACATACTGTTTTGTGTATTGGATTAAATTAAGAATTTTAAGACATTTTCACTTCAGTGTTAAAATGTTACATAAGCATATCTTTTTTCATCATTATGCAATTACAAAGACTTCTTTTTACCAAACCTAATTCTGAGCTGGTCCAAGGATTCCCATAAATTTTGGTTTATTTGAATCGACTTGAACTGGACTTGTTCGAATGGGCAGTTGTCCTGGGGCAATCTAAGAGTGACTGAGAGGAAAAGGTTAAATGAATAGAATGTTCAGCAAGGGAACATACTTAGCAGGCAGTGGCCTGAGGACTAGAAGGGGGAATTCCTGAGGGTTCACTAAAGACAAGAAACAATGTTATATTCTGAACTTTGAATGTTCTGTGGCAACAAGCTGATGATAAAACTAGGATGGAATACTGAGAAATTACACTGAGGTTGGAAGTCCGCAATGCAAACAAAGCACAAGGACATACAGGAAAAAGTCCAAGTGAATTGGTGACTCTGGGGAGAAAAAAAAAAAAAATTCTCCTCTCTTCTCCTGGGGTCTCGGGCTATGCCTAAGAACTAAGCTGGCGTAAAACAGATAAACAGATACAAATTTGGTTATATTTTTACAAGGAAGTTTGTCACAAGAGAATGAAGACCCAAAGAAGAGACCAGAACAGAAATTTATACCTTTTGGATAAAGAAAGACAAAGCGGTTTGGCCTGGGGCAGTCAACTGCTTGGGGGGGTGGGGTGGGGAGAGTAGGAAGGTACGGATTAGTTTCATGAGGTTTCTTTGCACAGATTTCTCAGTCTCAATCTCCTTTCTCCATTAAAAAAAAAAAAAAAAAAAAAAAAGTCTTCCATCCTCCCGGTACAGGAAGTGTGTCTCCATGCAGACTTTTATCTCGTGCTTCCAGGAAGAAAAAGGAAGATGAGAATGTCCTTCTTGCACCTGCTGGCTCCTAATTGCCTTTAACTCAAAATAATCAATATGCCAAAGCAGCATATTTGGGATGACATATGCTGAACTCCTTTACTACCTAATTTCCATTTTCAGGGTTCTCAGACCAGTTGAATGTGATCAGCTAGAAATGTCTAGCTTGCAAGTACTTAATACTTAAACAGAGCTAACAAGGGAAGATAAAAAAGAATAGGAGCTAGCCAGCTGAGCGGAAGCTGCTGGATTCCCACCCAGTTAGATATCCTTGGAAAATGTACTCCCAGCTTCTGCAGGCTCCTCTCCTAAGCACTGGAATTTGCAGTCGCCCTCAGAGGTCTGTCTTGGTGCTAGGGCCACTTATCCCATAGAGGAAAATGCCTGGGAGTTTCAGTTCCCACAGAGCATCCAGTAGCCCAGGAGGTACTGGTGTCATAGTTAAGGGTCCAGCGGCCTTACCTTGACTCGGGACACACTGCAATGTAATTTACACTCCAGCGATCAGAGCACCTGCAATTTCACTTGCTTTGTTTCCTGGCCTTAAGCTATTCTGCTAGCTCCGCTCCTGTTCTGTTTTCTCCGGAGAACACTTGTACACAAATTCTACTCCCAGTGTTCTCGTCTGGGGAAACCAGACTAAACCACCTGCTAAACTCCCAGGACTACACCAGCAACTCGATTTGAACTACAGCCATAATCCAAGGACAAATGTTAACAGCTCCCTATGCAGATGATGCTCACTATGCAGTAATAGCGTCTGTTAGGTGTGGGAAGGTTTTTCGCAGAACGGAGTCAGAGGATCACCTGCGTCAGAGTCATTCTGGATGACAATTAACATGCCGGTTTGTAGGCTTTGCCACATGTCTATTGAATTAAAGTCACTGAGGCTGGGACAAGGAAGCCAGCATTTTTAAAGAAAGCCCCTAGGTGATGCTTATGTATGTAAAAGTTGAAGAAACTCTGATCTAAGTCATGTATGAAAAGCAGGTTTATTTCCCAGCTCCCAGATGGTCGGAGCTGCTATTTGTGGCAGGTCTAGGCTGGCTGCAGCAGAGAAACCAGACAGATCTGACGTTATCTCAAAGTATACACGCTGTCTGCCAGGAATGAGTCAATTTCTTAGAGATAATAAGCTCATTTAAGACTCTTTTTAAGGAGGAGAAATCCAAGATCTGGAGAGGTTAAGTGATTTGCCCAATAACATGAAAAGGCCATCTTCAGATGAAGCTAAAAGCCCAGCTATCCTAATTCCCAAGCCCTTGTGTTCCTCCTGTGTGTGTGCGTGTGTGTGTGTGTGTCTATGTGTGTGTTTGTATACTACCACTCTCAAATTAAAGCAAAATAATAATAAAGATAGCCACCACCATGATGTTTGCCTATGAATATTTTTGTGCATGCACATACAACACAATCCCAAAACAGTAACACACACACACACACACACACACACACACACACAAATCTGCTTCACTGGGAAAAAAGATGATTAGTTTCATGCATAGTTCTCAACGTTCACTATACCACATCTATCATATAAGGCTGCATCTGATGGCTGCAGAAGCCAGACACTGAGGAGCTCCATATGGGAATATTTTCATATGACTGTGACTTTGTCTAGAATATTCCAGTATATTTTTTGTCTAAAAAATCTAGTGGTTTAAATTAACCATATAATTTTCAACATTATTTACAAAAAAATATCAAACATTTAGCATCCAATGAACAAAGCGAGCATTGGCCACTTGTTCACTGTTTAACCAGTCAATTTGTTATTATGCAGACCAAGCGATTTGTGTTTATACAGTTGTATATATGACCACATTACAATCATGAATGCAAGTGTTTGGGGGATTATCTTTTGTTTTTGAGTACTGATGCTTTGATCTCTCATTAATGTGCATAATCAAGTGTTAAGGGTCGAGTTCTAAATTTACACATATTTAAATGTCAATCTTTTAACCTAAGAAAAAAATGAAAAATCAAAATGAAACAAAACAAAATTGATTTTTTTTCTTATTAGTTTTGCAATACATTCACTGGACTTACTTGGGAAAAGTGAACTGGCTGGTAATATCATTACAATATAATTATAATTTTATTTAATGTAAAGTTAGCTTTTACAATGTTTAATATTACAGTTTCAGAAGAGTTTTATTCCATTAAGGCTACATTCTTCCTTCACATAGAGAAATATGATAGTGTGTGTGTGTGTGTGTGTGTGTGTGTGTGTGTGTGTGTGTGTTATTGTTTTGGGGTTGTGCTGTAGATAGACAACGAGCTGCTTCTATTGAAATGGCCACAATTTAAAATGAGTAATTCATGAGTTTTTGTTTTGTGTTGTTCTTAAAGTACCTCACTGGATAAGGCATTTTTAGGATACTTATGGTGTTCTCCCCTCCTTTTAATGGCAATAGCAACAAACCGCATACTAATGGCAAAGCACAGCTATTAGATCTTGTATTTTATTCCCAAAATGTAATCTGGAGGCTTCAGAGTATGTCAAGAAATTGTCTCTCTATGTCTGAAAAGGTATGTCTTTCTTTGATACAAATTTATGAAGGTGTGTAGCTATTTCAGCTCTCATCACGAAGTAAGTAATGCTATAAAGTGATGGTGAAACCCTAAGGTAGCTATTGCCAATCTATACAAATGCTCTACCCATTCCATAGGCTGTAGTGCTTATTTTTCCACCTAGTCTTATACAGTTAGTACAGTGCACAGGAATTTATCTGTGTTTATACTCCACGAACAGTTCATTGTTTGACATCAATTTTGCTTTAGGTCTTAAGGTTTGTGGCCCAACCGTGAAGAAGGAAATGAAGAATAGAGCTTGTTAGCTTATATGCTTCCCGCTCCCCTATTTTTCTTTCTACTTCTGAGTCACCTTTATTTTGAATGCATATACACTTTGCATATATCAATTTATTTATTATTTATAAAATACATATAAACTTAACCCCTTACTTCAAAAGCTACAATAGGCTTTGTGTTTACTTGAAGGTTCTAATCTCAATGTGAAATCCAGAAGGTCTCCACTAATTATTATTTTAGGGGACAAAATGAATGGCTTCGTAGAGTAGATAGATCTAATACTAATGATTAGGGTTAAAGGTCTGTGATTAACATTTGTAGACAAGGGAAAGGCATGTCATCATCTCTCAGTTTCTTCATCTATAAAACGGAAATTCTCACAATGCTATTTCTTACGGCAGACTGAATAATGGCTGCCTCCAAAGTGCCCCCCACCCTAATCCCTGGAACCTGTGATATGTTACTTTACACGGCAAAAGGACCTTGTTGATGGTATTAAGACTCTTGACTTTAACACAGGGAATTCAACCCGAAATATGTGGGTGGGTCCAATATAATCCCATGGGTACCGCCAGGGGTGGGGATCAGTGTCTGGTCCCCCATCTCCTGACCAGCTGAGGCGCGAGGCTGGTTTCTGCTGTTCCCACTTGTCCTCCAGCCGAGCTCTGAGCACATGTAGCTGCTGAGATTTGCTCTCACCTCGGGGGTGGGCCGCTCCCCCTCCAGTGCCGGGAACCACCCCCCCACTAAGCCTCCTGCAGCCCTGATCTCTCAGGATAGACCGCAGGCCCTGGAGCTCAGGGTCATCCCTGCATTCACCCCTACATCTGCTCCTTCCTTAGTGCTTTGAGGTTTTATGGTCAGAAGCTGCAGCTGGCCTAAGAAAGAAAATAAAAAAGAATACTTTGAAAAAAATACTTTGAATACTAGCTAAAAAAAGAAGGCACAATGGTCAGAGGTCTGATGACAGAGGAGTCAGTGGAGAGTCAAACCATGAAACAGATTTCAACCACTCTTGCTGGCTTTGGAGAAAGAGGACGGGAAATAAGCACCAAGGTATGAAGGCGGCCTCTAGAGGCGGAGAAAAGCTCTTAGCTGAGTACCTTAGCTTAGGAACAGAGGACCTCAGTCACAGAGCCAAAAAGTACTGAATTTTCTCAGCAACTGAAGAAGCAAGGAATACATCCTGCTCATACTTGCAGAAATATAATATATTTGTGTTGTTGTAAGCCATCACAATTGTGTGCATGTGTTATTAACAGTAATAGAAACTAATACAATATGGTTGAAACAAATATTAACTATATGTGAAAGCATTTCGAACCTCAAAATATGGATTTGATTCAATAAACATTTGCTAAGAGCTATATGATGAGTACCAAGGATACAAAAAAAAAAAAAAAAAAAGCCAAGATATCATCCCTAGTGTCAAAGAGCTAATATTTTAGCAGAAGAGACAAGCATATAAACAAATAAATCAAGGCCATTCTATGTAAAATGTGTTATCTTAGAGGTGTAGTATAAGGCTTAAAGGAGAAAGCTTGGTTTCTATAGTCATGCATTTCTTTGTATCTTTAGTTCTCACTGCAAAACATCTTTAGATATTCAACAAAGCAAAAACTGTTTTCTACTTTTCCCAATAATATTGTATAAAAATATATTTGTATAGGAAAGTTCTTCGTGAATCATTTCTATGGACCATAGATAATGGCCCATATTTAATTAGTTAAAAAATGCTTTGCTACTTGCAATTCCCAAAGTATAAATAGTTTTTAAACTCTTGAGCTGTATGCTGGTTAATTGAACATAATAATAATAAAAAGTGAAAATTATTTGGTATCAATTAAAAAAACTCTTGATCTCAAGTGATCAAAGAAAGCATAATCTATCCAGTTGGCTTCAAGGAGGAGGTATTATCTGTCATTGTGATTTGTTGAAAGTTAATTTATTACTAGAAAATAGAGTTGCTTTCTGAACTCAAATCAACATTAGATCATTTGCTTTTATGAAAATTTTATGTGTCAACTTGGATAGGCTCTTGTGCCCAGATATTTGGTCAAACACCATTCTAGATGGTGTTGTGAAGGGATTTTTCAGATGTGATTAATATTTAGGTAACTAGAATTTGAGTACAGCAGATTTACCACTATTATGTGGGTGGGCCTTATCTGACCAGTTGATGGCCTTAAGAGAAAAAAGGAGGAAGAAGGGTTTCTGTCCAAACAGACTTGTGATTCAAGACCACAGTATCACCACTTCCCCACCTCTCCAGCCTGCCACCCTGCTCTGCAGATTTTGAAATTGACAGACCTTAAAATTATGTGAGTCAATCCCTTAAAATCAAGCTCTTTCTCTCTCCCTGCACACACACCCACACCCACACCCTCATCCTATTGGTTCTGCTTCTTTGCAGAAGCCTAATACAGTTTTCATAATGATGACAAACTAGTCTTAAAACACTCATCTGCCATCTTCATAAAATGACACAATGTTTTAGTGTTGATGCAATTTTTTTGTATAGAAGTTTACAAGAGTATGATAGAAAAAGGAACTTTCTCATCAATAATAAATATGATTAAAAATAAAAACTCTATCGGCTATAATAGATTACCATTAAAACAATTTATAAGAGTAGATATTAATCTTTCTTTTATCATTATATATATGAGATAATTCCTCAGATGGGGGTGAGGGGACTAGAATCTCCTAAAAGATACATATAATAGAGTAAAGTATAATTTAAAAAAATAACTAAAATCTGGTTCTTATTGAACATATATTCCACTTCTAAATGCTCCTATTATTATCAAGTTATTCCCATGAAAATAATATTCTTTATTATGAGTGTTAAGCTTACAGCCCTATTATTGTATTTAATATATAAAATAGAGCTACAAGGTATGTATTATTTTTCCCTGTTTCTGGATTAGAAAGTCAATTCATGCAGATAGTACATGTCATATAGTGAAGAGGGAGAGCCAAAAGCCATCACATGTAGGTCCAACTTAAATGCTCTGTTCTTAACCAATGCTTTCTTCAGGATAATTTTCAGTTTAGAGGTTAGAGAACATGCTCATCTAAGTTAATTGGTAACCTTGGCTTATAGTTATACACAATCAATTATCATTGACTGAATACTATATGGTCAATGGATAGATGTATCACAATTCTTGTGGTGGGAAAATATCATAAAATTTTAATGGTAGGGGGAGGAGTCAAGATGGCGGAGAAGTAGCAGGCTGAGACTACTTCAGGTAGCAGGAGATAGCTAGATAGCTTATCTAAAGATTGCAAACACCTACAAATCCAACAGGAGATCGAAGAGAAGAAGAACAGCAATTCTAGAAACAGAAAATCAACCACTTTCTGAAAGGTAGGACTGGCGGAGAAGTGAATCCAAAGCGATGGGAAGATAGACCGCGTGGGGAGGGGCCGGCTCCCGGCAAGTGGCGGAGCAACGGAGCACAAAATCAGGACTTTTAAAAGTCTGTTCCGCTGAGGGACATTGCTCCAGAGGCTAAACTGGGGTGAAGACCACGCGGGGTCAGTGTGGCATCAGGTCCCGCAGGGTCACAGAAGGATGAGGGGTGTCTGAGTGTCGCAGAGCTTGCAGGTATCAGAACGGGGAAGCCGGTTACAGAGACAGAGCTGAGGAGTGAGCTCTCAGCTCGGGGTTACCTTGAACTGGTCTCAGGCTCAGTCAGCTCAGAGCACGGCCAGAGGCCAGGGACACTGGAGTAAATGGGCTCTGTTCTCTGAGGGCGCACTGAGGAGTGGGGCCCCAGGCTCTCGGCTCCTCCGGGCCGGAGACCAGGAGGCTGCCATTTTCATTCCCCTCCTCCAGAACTCTACGGAAAGCGCTCAGGGAACAAAAGCTCCCGAAAGCAAACCCGAGCGGATTACTCAGCCGGGCTCCTGGTAAGGGCAGTGAAATTTTGCCTGAAGACAATCGAGAATCACTACAACAGGCACCTCCCCCAGAAGATCAACAAGAAACCCAGCCAGGACCAAGTTCACCTACCAAGGAGAGCAGTTTCAATACCAAGGAGAGCAGCGGAATTCCAGAGGAGGAGAAAGCAAAGCACAGAACTCATGGCTTTCTCCCCATGATTCTTTAGTCTTGCAATTAATTTAATTTTTTTTTCTTTTTCAATTTTTTCTCTCTTCTTCTGCTAAATTTTTTTAACTTTTGCCCTTTTCATTTTTTAAACTTTTTTAACTAGATTATCTAATATATATATATATATATATATATATATATATATATATATTTCTTTTTTATATTTTTTCTTTATTCGTTTTCTCTTTTTAATAGTTTCTTTTTTTTTTTTTCTTTCTGAACCTCTTTTTATCCCCTTTCTCCCCCCTCACGATTTGGGATCTCTTCTGATTTGGTTAAAGCATATTTTCCTGGGTGGTTGCCACCCTTTTAGTATTTTACTTGCTCCTTCACATACTCTTATCTGGACAAAATGACAAGGCAGAAAAATTCACCACAAAAAAAAAGAACAAGAGGCAGTACCGAAGGCTAGGGACCTAATCAATACAGACATTGGTAATATGTCAGATCTAGAGTTCAGAATGAAGATTCTCAAGGTTCTAGCTGGGCTCTAAAAAGGCATGGAAGATATTAGAGAAACCCTCTCGGAAGATATAAAAGCCCTTTCTGGAGAAATAAAAACTAAAATCTAACCAAATTGAAATAAAAAAAGCTATTAATGAGGTGCAATAAAAAATGGAGGCTCTCACTGCTAGGATAAATGAGGCAGAAGAAAGAATTAGTGATATAGAAGACCAAATGACAGAGAATAAAGAAGCCAAGCAAAAGAGGGACAAACAGATACTGGACCACGAGGGAAGAATTCGAGAGATAAGTGACACCATAAGACGAAACAACATTAGAATAATTGGGATTCCAGAAGAAGAAGAAAGAGAGAGGGGAGCAGAAGGTATATTGGAGAGAATTATTGGAGAGAATTTCCCCAACATGGCAAAGGGAACAAGCATCAAAATGCAGGAGGTTCAGAGAACCCCCCTCAAAATCAATAAGAATAGGTCCACACCCTGTCACCTAATAGTAAAATTTACAAGTCTTAGTGACAAGAGAAAATCCCGAAAGCAGCCCGGGAAAAGAAGTCTGTAACATACAATGGTAAAAATATTAGATTGGCAGCAGACTTATCCACAGAGACCTGGCAGGCCAGAAAGAGCTGGCATGATATATTCAGAGCATTAAACGAGAAAAACATGCAGCCAAGAATATTATATCCAGCTAGGCTATCATTGAAAATAGAAGGAGAGATTAAAAGCTTCCAGGACAAACAAAAAGTGAAAGAATTTGCAAACACCAAACCAGCTCTACAGGAAATATTGAAAGTGGTACTCTAAGCAAAGAGAGAGCCTAAAACTAGTAGAGCAGAAAGGAACAGAGACAATATACAAAAACAGTCACCTTATAGGAAATACAATGGCACTAAATTCATATCTCTCAATAGTTACCGTGAATGTTAATGGGCTAAATGCCCCAATCAAAAGACACAGGGTATCAGAATGGATAAAAAAACAAAACCCATCTATAAGTTGCCTACAAGAAACTCATTTTAAACCCAAAGACACCTCCAGATTTAAAGTGACGGGGTGGAAAAGAATTTACCATGCTAATGGACATCAGAAGAAAGCAGGAGTGGCAATCCTTATATCAGATCAATTAGATTTTAAGCCAAAGACTATAATAAGAGATGAAGAAGGACAGTATATCATACTCAAAGGATCGGTCCAACAAGAAGATCTAACAATTTTAAATATCTATGCCCCTAACGTGGGAGCAGCCAACTATATAAACCAATTAACAAAATCAACGAAACATATCAACAATAATACAATAATAGTAGGGGACTTTAACACTCCCCTCACTGAAATGGACAGATCATCTAAGCAAAAGATCAACAAGGAAATAAAAGCCTTAAATGACACACTGGACCAGATGGACATCACAGATATATTCAGAACATTTCATCCCAAAGCAACAGAATACACATTCTTCTCTAGTGCACATGGAACATTCTCCAGAATAGATCACATCCTCGGTCATAAATCAAGTCTCTACCAGTATCAAAAGATTGGGATCATTCCCTGCATATTTTTAGACCATAATGCTCTGAATCTAGAACTCAATCACAAGAGGAAATTTGGAAAGAACCCAAATACATGGAGACTAAACAGCATCCTTCTAAAGAATGAATGGGTCAACCAGGAAATTAAAGAAGAGTTGAAAAAATTCATGGAAACAAATGATAATGAAAACACAACGGTTCAAAATCTGTGGGACACAATAAAGGCAGTCCTGAGAGGAAAATATATAGTGGTAAAAGCCTTTCTCAAGAAACAAGAAAGGTCTCAGGTACATAACCTAACCCTACACCTAAAGGAGCTGGAGAAAGAACAAGAAAGAAACCCTAAACCCAGCAGGAGAAGAGAAATCATAAAGATCAGAGCAGAAATCAATGAAATAGAAACCAAAAAAACAATAGAACAAATCAACGAAACTAGGAGCTGGTTCTTTGAAAGAATTAATAAGATTGATAAACCCCTGGCCAGACTTATCAAAAAGAAAAGAGAAAGGACCCAAATAAATAAAATCATGAATGAAAGAGGAGAGATCACAACTAACACCAACGAAATACAGACAATTATAAGAACATACTATGAGCAACTCTACGCCAACGAATTTGACAATCTGGAAGAA
Source organism: Enhydra lutris kenyoni (assembly GCF_002288905.1). Taxonomy (NCBI): domain Eukaryota; kingdom Metazoa; phylum Chordata; class Mammalia; order Carnivora; family Mustelidae; genus Enhydra; species Enhydra lutris. Next base: position 46,522,619 of record NW_019154093.1, read on the forward strand.
ATGGATATATTCCTAGAGACCTATAAACTACCACAACTGAACCAGGAAGAAATAGAAAACCTGAACAGACCCATAACCAGAAAGGAGATTGAAACAGTCATCAAAAATCTCCAAACAAACAAAAGCCCAGGGCCAGACGGCTTCCCGGGGGAATTCTACCAAACATTTAAAGAAGAACTAATTCCTATTCTCCTGAAACTGTACCAAAAAATAGAAATGGAAGCAAAACTTCCAAACTCATTTTATGAGGCCAACATCACCTTGATCCCAAAACCAGACAAGGAACCAATCAAAAAAGAGAACAACAGACCAATATCCTTGATGAACACAGATGAGAAAATTCTCACCAAAATACTAGCCAATAGGATTCAACAGTACATTAAAAGGATTATTCACCACGACCAAGTGGGATTTATTCCAGGGCTGCAAGGTTGGTTCAACATCCGCAAATCAATCAAAGTGATACAACACATTAATAAAAGAAAGAACAAGAACCGTATGATACTCTCCATAGATGCTGAAAAAGCATTTGACAAAGTACAGCATCCCTTCCTGATCAAAACTCTTCAAAGTGTAGGGATAGAGGGCACATACCTCAATATTATCAAAGCCATCTATGAAAAACCCACCGCAAATATCATTCTCAATGGAGAAAAACTGAAAGCTTTTCCACTAAGGTCAGGAACACGGCAGGGATGTCCGTTATCACCACTGCTATTCAACATAGTACTAGAAGTCCTAGCCTCAGCAATCAGACAACAAAAGGAAATTAAAGGCATCCAAATCGGCAAAGAAGAAGTCAAACTATCACTCTTTGCAGATGATATGATACTATATGTGGAAAACCCAAAAGACTCCACTCCAAAACTGCTAGAACTTATACAGGAATTCAGTAAAGTGTCAGGATATAAAATCAATGCACAGGAATCAGTTGCATTTCTCTACACCAACAACAAGACAGAAGAAAGAGAAATTAAGGAGTCAATCCCATTTACAATTGCACCCAAAACTATAAGATCCCTAGGAATAAACCTAACCAAAGAGGCTAAGAATCTATACTCAGAAAACTATAAAGTACTCATGAAAGAAATTGAGGAAGACACAAAGAAATGGAAAAATGTTCCATGCTCCTGGATTGGAAGAATAAATATTGTGAAAATGTCTATGCTACCCAAAGCAATCTACACATTTAATGCAATTCCTATCAAAATACCATCCAATTTTTTCAAAGAAATGGAACAAAAAATCCTAAAATTTATATGGAACCAGAAAAGACCTCGAATAGCCAAAGGAAAATTGAAAAAGAAAGCCAAAGTTGGTGGCATCACAATTCCGGACTTCAAGCTCTATTACAAAGCTGTCATCATCAAGACAGCATGGTACTGGCACAAAAACAGACACATAGGTCAATGGAACAGAACAGAGAGCCCAGAAATAGACCCTCAACTTTATGGTTAACTCATCTTCAACAAAGCAGGAAAGAATGTCCAATGTAAAAAAGACTGCCTCTTCAATAAATGGTGTTGGGAAAATTGGACAGCCACATGCAGAAAAATGAAATTGGATCATTTCCTTACACCACACACGAAAATAGACTCAAAATGGATGAAGGAGCTCAATGTGAGAAAGGAATCCATCAAAATCCTTGAGGAGAACACAGGCAGCAACCTCTTCGACCTCAGCCGCAGCAACATCTTCCTAGGAACATCGCCAAAGGCAAGGGAAGCAAGGGCAAAAATGAACTATTGGGATTTTATCAAGATCAAAAGCTTTTGCACAGCAAAGGAAACCGTTAACAAAACCAAAAGACAACTGACAGAATGGGAGAAGATATTTGCAAACGACTTATCAGATAAAGAGCTAGTGTTCAAAATCTATAAAGAATTTAGCAAACTCAACACCCAAAGAACAAATAATCCAATCAAGAAATGGGCAGAGGACATGAACAGACATTTCTGTAAAGAAGACATCCAGATGGCCAACAGACACATGAAAAAGTGCTCCATATCCCTCGGCATCAGGGAAATACAAATCAAAACCACAATGAGATATCACCTCACACCAGTCAGAATGGCTAAAATTAACAAGTCAGGAAATGACAGATGCTGGTGAGGATGCGGAGAAAGGGGAACCCTCCTACACTGTTGGTGGGAATGCAAGCTGGTGCAACCACTCTGGAAAACAGCATGGATGTTCCTCAAAATGTTGAAAATAGAACTACCCTATGACCCAGCAATTGCACTACTAGGTATTTACCCTAAAGATACAAACGTAGTGATCCGAAGGGGCACGTGCACCCGAATGTTTATAGCAGCAATGTCTACAATAGCCAAACTATGGAAAGAACCTAGATGTCCATCAACAGATGAATGGATAAAGAAGATGTGGTATATATA